>NC_083096.1:137571519-137871990 GCF_949774975.1 Lagenorhynchus albirostris | reverse complement strand
TTTTCCCCCACAAACATAACCCACTCAACTTCAAACTAAAACATGTAGGTTCTGGAAACCAAAATCAATCTATAGATGTTTCAACATGGTGTATGTCACGCCCCTCCCCCATCCTCCCCCAGTATGTGACCCCTGACTTCCTCTCCAGCCCTGTCTCTCCCCACTTCACGTCGCGTGCTTCACGCTCTAGTAGGAAAAGGAAACTGTTGGCAGTTCCTCGCAGATGTCACCCTGTTCCCTGCCCCTGTGTGTTTGCCCAAGCTGTGTCCTCTGCCACGACTGTCCCCCACTGCTCAGTGTGCCTTGTTACCTCTCACTCATCCTTCACATTTTGCTCAAGGCTGGATTAATTATCCCTCATCTGTGCTCCCTGCTCACACCTCTATCATTACATCAATTCTCTCCTATTGTAACTACCCTGTTATGTTTCTATCTCCCCCTCTCCCCTCCCCCAGGAGTGTGAGCTCCAGAAATGTAGGGGTTGCTCTTACTATATGTACATCCTCACTGGATGAATAAAACCATGAACAGCTTTTTGCTGGAGGGAGTTGAGGGTAGAGGAGAAAGAAATACATAAAGATGGTGAGATATGGAACTGAGTGGTGTAGGTGAGAACACTGGCCCGAGGCCAGACCTCCCTGCCTATCACTGGCTGTGTGAGCTTAGACAAGTCAGTTCACCTCTCTAGGCTTTTGTTTTTTATTCCACAAAGAATGTTGGGTGATCTTTGGAGCTCAAGGGATTCTGGTGCGGTGAGGGTTGCCCACAAAGCAGGTGGGTAAAACAGATGGAACTCTAGTATTTTCTTTCCTCAGATTCAGCTTAATTTGAAGAATGAGCTCTATGTCTTTAACTGTTGGCCTGAGAAAGCAGTTAACAACTACCGAAAACTCCCAAATGCTTGACATACACTAACTCATTTCCTCCTTACAATAACCCTATGAGAGGGAAATACTGTTCCCGTTTTTTAAATGAGGAACTGAAGCACAGAGAAGTCAAATAAAATGCAAATGGACACACAGCTCAACGGTGATGGAGCTAAGATTTGAACTCAGAGTAAGGGGCCTTTCAGGACTAATACTTGGTGGTTTTAATATTGAGCTGAGGATGTAAATAAAAACTATACCTATGTACATGATGTAGTACTTGCAGAGCACTAAGCCAGCGATGCAAACCTGAAGGCTGAACAGCAGAGTCAGAGAAGGCAGTAATCAGTCTGGCTTGGCATATTCAACAAGGGCGCTTGGTCGTGGTAAAACTTTGCAGAGCCCCCAAACGAGAGCAGGATCCAGACAAGTGGACAAATGCAGGAGAAACATTAGATCTAGGAGAAAGGGAATATAATCTAATATAAAATATAAAATGAATGTGTTTACCAAACCCAGAGGTAGCAAGGGCTTCCTAGTCTATCTTTAAAAGGCATCCATTCCCTCTTGTCACTGCACATGCAGGCCCTAGTCAGGGTCCGAGTACCAGCTGTATCACTTACCAACTGCGCTACCCTGGACAGGTCCCTTGGCCATGATGCACCTCAGTCTTCCCATCTTTAGAACAGGGTCAATGATAGTGGATTATATGTGACAGGATGTGTAGTTTATAATAAAGTGCAAAGGCACCAAGGTTATTACTATGCTTGGGCATATTTTAACTATTTTCAATATCCTTATTATAAAAATTATGTACATATAATTCTTGAAATAGCAATATAATATGGATTTCTATTTTGGAGGTCTTAGATTTTTATTATCAGGTAATACATTCTAGCTGCACATTTTTGCCTCAAGGGAGGCATAGAAAAGAAATAAAATGCTCCAAATTTATTCTAAGAGGCAAGAGGGAAGATCTCTAGGATGAGTGTGCTTTTTACTTTCCTGCTGTTCCAAACTTCTGGTGGCCTGGAGTAGCAGAGTTTTATAACAGCCATTGCAAAGTAAATATCTCAGTGACAATTAAAGAGCTACCCTTCTTTGAATTTCCCACAACACTTAGCTCAGCACCAAGATTCAGTGGGATTTTACTGGATTCTATGCTATTCTATTGTTTCTAATCTCTTCTATTTATTCATTCATTCGTGAAATATCTATTGAGAAACTATTTTGTGCCAGGCACTCTATTAGGTGTGTTGATACAACATAAATAAGACATAGCACTTGTCTGCAAAGAACCGATCATTTTGAGTCAGATACAGACATACAAACAACAAATATTTGCTACATCTATCTCTACGTTGGAGAGCTCCTTATGTAGAACACAGGCTACATGCTAGCATAAAGAAAACCTGGTATACAGGACTGAAAGAAAACCCAAGAAGCCCAGTTATCCTAACCTTGAATTTTTCTTGGTTCCTCAATAAGTGAATAAATACTAGCTAACATTTCATGAGTACTTACTAATAAACACTAAACTAAATATTTTAATGGACTATCCAATGAACCCTTACAACACTATAAATATGGGTTTTATCATTATCCCCATTTTAAAGATGAGGAAACTGAGGCTCAGAGAAGTTAAGCAACTTGCCATGCTCTCTTTCACCTATGAACCCTTTTTTATGTGCTGTACCCTCTGGAAAATGCCATCTCCCTTTTTTTCACTGGTCTCCCCTCACTCACACCCCCCAAAAGGCTAGATAACTCCTAACTCCCACCTATGCTTCCAATTTTGTTTTGAATATCACTTTCTCAAAATAGCTGTCTTTGATCTCTTATACCTTTATTTCTCATAGCACGTGTACTCTGCAATCTTGGCTTACCATCATGTACCAGAATTGCTTGTAGAATCTTCCTCTCCTCCACCAGACATCATCTCCATGAAGGCCATTCTGCCTTGGGTTTGTTTCTTTCATTAGTATTTTCCAAGAGTCCAGCAAAGGGCTCGGCACATAGAAGGTTTCAAAAAATATTTCTCAAATGAAAGAAGGGGGGAAAAGGTATGCGAAACATTTCAAGTAGCCATCAAATTCGAAAGATCTCCAAGTACTTAATAAGAAATTCTTCCTCGGGTCTTATCATACTGTTTCCACAGCTGGGAAAAGGACAGTAGATTGGTGAATTGCACCAGTTATCTTAGGCAAGTTGACATTTGTTGTACTGCAGGGAATTTCTCTTAGCACAATATTTCCTGGGAGGAGCAGGTAAATATTGAGACAAGATACACGTCAAGTTTTTTTTCCGTGAACCACTGTACAATAATCAATTCCAGAGATAACAAAGGCATTTGTTAACAGCTCCTTCTCCTTTTTCAGAGCTCAGTTCTCAGTCTGGCAATGTTACAAAGCTCAAGAAAAGAAGTGTTGTTAGCAGATGCCATCCACTTGTCAGAGGAAAAATCCAAAAGGCATTCTGGAATACCTCAGCTTTTTTACATACAGATAGTCTTTCTGTCCCCTAGTTCATCAAAATTCCTGATGGAGTGGCTGTAGAAATGGAAAGTGAGGGTTTTACAAGCAGATTAAATGAGAAAAAAACTCAGTCCAGCAGAAAAATCTCCTTGCACAGTCCTCTGGTTTTCAAGTTATATTTTCACAAACAAGAGTCATGGCTAGGGACATATGTTTCCCTCTATTAGAGTATTTTGCACATTGAACATGTTATTATTATTATTAATATTTTTTGGTCACCTGTGCTAGATTTTGAGGGCAAAACTTTGTTTCTTTTACCTTTGTACCTTTGCCTACCTGGGTAGCACATCGAAGGCCCCTGGTGTATATGCTCTGAGCAAATGAATGAATGACATGAATGAACATTCAGTGAGTGAAGCCAGTGCAGCCCCTACTTGGAAGAGCTACATAATTCATTCTTGGATGGATTTCTGTAGAATTTCTATTAAGTACTTTTGGAATTGGCCTATGCAAACAGATTAATAGAGCTAAAAACTCTTTTCAAAAGATAGGATCAAAATTGGGGATAGATTTTCCTTTTTATTCTTTCTGAAGACAAGATGCTTTTCATTTTGGGCTTAAACTGTGGCCTGATGAAGTCCAGTTGCCTCTGCATCCCACTGGACACACCAGCAGGGGCCTAATACGTGTGTAGGCAGGACAGATGAATGAGTGAATGATGGATCTTCCTGTTGTCTTGGCTTCCCTCAGTCAGTGTCTGAGAGAGCAGAGAAAAAACTGAATGAAAAGACCAGGTTGAAGGAAGCAGGCAGCACACATCATACCTTTGGCAGAAGTGTCTTCTGATTCGACTGCCAGAGGACAGAGCTTCATTGAGCCTCAATGTTTTATATCCCAGCCGTCATCACCACACTCTAAGTTCTGTTCTTGGAAGAAACACTGTCAAGGCCTTACCTAAATGTTCTCTTTATCTCTAGTGAGCCATGGGGATGTAAGACCCTGGTTAAGGACCAAGCCCAGCCATTTGTTCCTGGCCCCCTGACACACTGACTGCATTCCCAATCTTCAGGGCAAGTGTCAGGAGAATCTGATGTCCAGTCACCTCCAATCCATGAACTGTGGCTCCATTAAGCCTGAAAGGATATCCCAACCCTCCCTTATCTGTTCAAACCATTCAACTATCTTACAGAGAGAGCCGAATGGAGTTTGCAATTTCTGTGGGTACATCAAAGAAATAGGATTCATTTTTTCCATGTCTAATGACTGGGGTCTTTCTTCTTCAGCTTCTTCCAGTCTCCCAATTTCCTATATGCTTGATTCCCTGCCCCCTTTTTTGTGAGAGTTAGGGAATTTTGGAGAGAAAAAAAAAAAATATATATATATATATATATATACACACACACACATTCAAATTATGGTTCTGCCATTAGGTGTGAGACTGTGGAAAAAGCAGATAAGCCCTCTGAGTCCACCCGGTCGTCCATAACTTGGGGATAATAATACTTAGGTATCAGAGCTCCAGGGAGGATCATATTACATAATGTAGTCACTGCTGAGCCTGAATGTTTATGCAGTAGTTTTCAATTTCTGCATAACAAATTACCGCACATTTACCGGCTTAAAACAATACCCATTTATCCTCTCAGAGTTTTGTAGGTGAGAAGTCTGGGCAGGCTTGGCTGAATTCTCTGCTTAGGGTCTCACAAGGCCAAAGCCAGGGTGTTGGCTAGACTGGGCTCTTATCTGGAAGCTCTGGGGAGGAATCAGCTTCCAGGCGCATTCAGGTTGTTGGTGGACTTCAGTTCCCTGTGGTTGTAGGACCGAGGTCCCCGTCTCCTTGTTGGCTGTTGGTGGGCACTGCTCTCAGCCCCTGAGGCTACCTGCGTTCCTTCTCACACAACCCTCTCCGCCTTCTAGTCAGCAATGTGGTGCATTGACTTCTGATTTTTGAAACCTCTCCAACTTCTTCTTTTGCCACAAACCAGAGAAAACGCTGCTTTTAAATAGCATGTGTGATTAGATTAGACTCGCTAGGTAGTCTCCCTTTTGCCATGTAATGTGACATAATCGTGAGAATTACATATCATAGTATTCACAAGTTCCAACCACACTCAAAAAGGAGGAAATTACACAAGGGCAAGGCCACTGAAATCCATTCTTAGAATTCTGACTACCACAGTGTATCAGAATCACCTTGGAGCTTTCTAAAAAAAATACTGATTTTTCTCTACCATAGGCCCTCTCAATCAGAATGTCTAAAAGTGGGTGCTGGGAATTTGTATATTTAAAAGTTTCTTCATATAATCTGTACATAACCAGTCTATGAACGTAATGTGAAAACCACTGAGTTAATGTATTCAAAGAGCCTTGTACAGTGCCTGCGATATAACATGAACAGAACACGTGTTATTTTCTGTTCCTCTTACCTCTACTATCTTGTTACTAAAAGTGTGGTCCATGGGCCAGTATCATCATCATTTAGAAGCATTTTAGAAATAAAGAAGCACAGGTATCACCTCATAGACTCAGAATCTGTATTGTAAAAATATCTCCAGGTCATTTGTAACACTGCCTTAGGAAGCTCTCCTAAAATTGACCCATATTATAAACCCTAAAAGGCTATTTGAACTTACTGCTTATTTCCAAGTGGATGTGTTTATACAAATATTTCAATTCGATTAGAATCAATTCAACTAAATCCCAGACCATTTTCCCACATTTTATTGTATACCCGGCACAATGATAGGTGGTATATGAAAAAAAAAGAATTGTAAGTTATAATCATGGTTTACTAATGCTCACTCTGTTACTGGATGCATAAAATACACAACAATTTGAGGCAGCAAGTTTGATAGAACGTTTCGAGAACTGTAAGAGCATTTTATTTCAGAGTAGACAGGGAGAAGACCTTGAGCTGGTTCTTGAAGGATAGAGGTAGACATTCTTTAAAAACTAGTTCAAATGTTACTTCATCATTCATTCATTCAACAAGTATTTGTTGAGCTCCCACAAGGTACTGGACACTCGGAGTTGACACTGTTCCTAAACTCCAGGGGCTCTCTTGTTCTATATTTTGGTCTCATGCATTTATTGTATCATTCAGCACATTGCACTGTATGTCCTTGTCAAGTATGTCAGGTTCCTGCAAAAGATCTTGCACTTAACAGAGACCAAGCTACACTTTTTTTGGTATCTGTTTCAGCACAACAGTGCTTGACATATGGTAAGAGCTCAAGGAGTGAGTGAATGAATGAATAGATGAATGACGACAAGAAAGAGAAAGGGCATTTCTGTGGGGAACATGCATGGATAAAGGTGTGGAGGGAAGAATGACCACAGCATCTTCCAGAGAGAATTCCAACCTGATCTGATATGAGAGTTCATCCTGGAACAGTTGACGGAATAAGGTTCCTTGGAGCTAGAGTATAGAAAAATTGGAATTTTAGGATGAAAACTGTACTTTCCAATTAAATTCAACAGACATGTGTTAAGCTGATGAACAACAGGGAGCTACTATAGGACCTTGGGGGAAACTAAGGAGGTTGGCATATGGTTTGGAATTGCATTGATCAAGTGGTCCTAAATAAAAAAGATTAATATGGCAGAGATGGAGGCAGAAAGGCAACGTACAGGTGTGTGCACATACATGTGTGTGTTTAATGTGCGTATTTGGGGGTTGTAAGGAGAGAGGTATCATAGCCATCCAAGCAAAAAAGCATGAGCAGATGCTCAATATGGAAACATTCCCATTTCAAACAAGCCAGAACATGTAAAAATAGACTGATAGGCCAACTCCGTCCCAACACAGCTCTGAGGAAACATCCTTGGAATGCTGACATACAGTTTACTCACTCATGTATTCAGTCTTGCATTCATTCAACAAATATTAACTCAGTGCTGGGCACTGTGCTAAGGTCTGGGATTACAGAGACGAATAAAATAAAAAAACCCTCCAAATTAAAGCTATTCACTCTGTTAGAGGATTAATCGCGTTAGTGACAAGATAAAATTGCTCAAAATTGAAGATGAAAAACGCCTTCTGCAAGTCCTTTAAGCTTTCATTCAGAGTCTGATATTTTCTGGCTCAGCAATGTGGTTAAGTGGAAGGCAGACAGATAAACCTGGTGCTGAATCCATCCCTTACTAGTTACCTGAGTTTATGTCGGTTTCTTCATTTGTAAATAGGCATGATTCCTACATTATAGGACTGTTGGGAAATTTAAGGAAATGATCCACATATGTGAAGCGCCTAGGTAAGTGCACGGCACATTTCTGGGTGCACGGCACATTGAGAGGCTGAACCTAGAAACGGCGAATCCAGGCTACATTACTGTCTGGCTTCTAGTCACATTTAGCCAGGGGGGCAGCAACAGAATCAGAGGGGAAAAGGAGAAAGAAGTTGGGTATGTTTTCTCCATTTCTCTCCTACTCCCTCCTCCTTCAGCCCTGTGCCCCTGGCAGAAGACACATCCCTCTGAGATGCTAGGTCCCACCAACAGCCCCAGCTCCTCTCCTTACTCCTTCAAAGCAGTGGCAATGCTTCCTGCATTGCTTACCCCTGCAGGGGTGCTTCACCATCCACTATTGGCTTCTTTAACACTGCCCATATCTCCGTAAGTCCCTTTGTTGGGCTCATCATTTGAACCATCTAGGTTGAATTATAATTCCTATCAGTATCTTGACTGTTACAAAGATATTAAATTTCACCAGCAAGGCCACAACTTCTCCAAGTGTCTTCCATGAGCTATTCTGCGGAAAAGAGGTTTCTATGGTCAAATAAGTTTGGGAAGTGCTGTATATACGATCTCCCTCTTTGAGAGTCACAATATATATTAACATATTAAAGGTTCAGAGAAGTCTGAAATGAAGAAATGTGTTTAATTTTATTTAATAGCATTTTCTATACTCATTTGACCATGAAAGTATTATTTCATGTAACACCTATTAACATCCTACACTTGAGGAAATGCTGAACCAGGCTAAACTAATAAGATAATTTGTCACATTTATAGTGGTTTGAGGGCAAAAGAACATTGCATTTGGAAGCAAGATTTGCTACTTCTTGTCCCGAATCTGCAACTAACTCATGGAAGACCTTGGGCAGACATCTCACTCTACCGGAACTCAGTCTCCATAGAGAGGCTAGAGAAATGAATCTGTTTTTTCCCTCCTACAAATCTGACTCCAAGGCACATTCAATATTTTCATCAACATGAGCAATCTTGGCAGTTGGGGTAGATGTATCCCAGGCATGTTTTGCTTTGTTTCTTTTGCAACTGCAGCTTTTCACCCCCAGAGTTTTACTTCTTCACAGTTTTCCTATCAGTCAAGACTCCATAATTTCAAACGCACTTGTATCGAACTACACAGAAATGTTTATAAAGCAGCATTCCACCGTTTGTAATGTTCTTTCCACTCCAGCACACTACAATTTCTGCAGTCGTAAAGTGATGGTACCGAAGGTATCTCCAGACCTAAGGTCTTATGATGAGCTGAATATGCTACTTTTCATTTAGTTATTTACGTATCATGGAGGGGAGAGCCCCCAACAGAGTCTTGTAATGTAGTGGGTCAGATGCCCTCATTCTCAGAAGGTCTCATGCAGAAAAGCAAAGCCTGAACACATTTAAACTCTTGATGATGACTAGTGGTGCACAAGAATCAAGGCATCAAGTAGCGTCTTAAACCCTAGAAACACCAGCAAGAAAGAGCTCTGTCTATAGCCACCAGAGCAACCCCACAGACATTGCACTCTGCTTGGCTGACATTATTCCATCCATAAGGCACAGTCCAGATATTTCTCTCCACAAGGCAAATTGTAGCTCACAGGAAATGGAACGGAATACAGATTTCAGTTCTCAGAGTTTTAGATAAAAATGTAAATGAGGAGCAATACAATAATTAAACAAATCATTCACAGGAATTTTTATGGCCTACTTAAAACCCATCAGCAGAATTCAAGACACAGCGAGACATTCTGAGTCCTCAAAATAATCGATCTGAGACAAGGCAAACACTCATCTAATCGCCATACTAGAGCTGAAGCAAAGGAGCAGAGAGTTTCCGACTTTCTCATACTTTTACTTTTTTCCCCCCCTGGATATTTGAGGAGAAGGCGATGGATCAAATTCCAAAGAAAGGTCAGCAAGATCGTCTCATATTAACAGGTGATAGGATCTATCACCCAAATTCAAAGCCACCTGAGACGGTGATGACTAAAACTGTGTGTAAAGCAAAGCCATCCTTTCCAAATGGGGACAAGGAGAGGAAGGCACTCTGTGAAATGACTATTTTCTGTGTAATTAAAAAATACAAGTGTTCTCTCCAAAGGTGAAGTTAAAATTTCCTTAACGCACAAATCAAAATGTCGAATGCACTTCATAATTATTGACTAATGTTTGGAATTAGAATTGTGATGCACATATTGGGTTGTCTCTCAGATCGTCACATATCTGTATTATACACCACTTGGGACAGAGCTAAAAGCCATTTGAGATGAGCTCAATGTAAATGTAGATGTTTGTCAAGGTTGACGTATGCGAAATGTAACTATGGCTGGAAAGGGCCTAGAGTGTAGGCTGGGGAAATAGAGTTATGCAAAAGAAAAAATCTGGAATTGCCAAGAGAAAGAAAGGATGCTAGCGGTTAAAACCAGAGGAAGCAGGAGATTAGAGCACGTATTGTTTCCTTTATACAAGTGAGACGATGAAGCTGAGAGAGGCACGCCATCGAAGTCCTCTGGTAAGTAGCAGAGCCAGGATGACAACTTAAAAGGGATTCCCAGGCTGGTTCTCTTCCCTGCACATTTTGTTGGCCCCCAGCCAAGTTCTGGCCCATGTAGCTTTAGGCCAGTTCAGCTATAGGGAAACCGGTATTTGCCTCTTAACTTTTAAGACCCATGGTGGGTCATTCTGGGAAGAGAGGTAAAACTGTACCAGCTTGATTTAATTAGGGACATATTTTTACTTAGAAACAATACTCTCCTCTTAACATTTTGCTTAGCATGTTCATACCCTTATATTTATGGTGCACAAAAGAACTGGATTCTGTAGCAAAAAATACAGGAAGATCCTTCTTCCTTTCCCTCATGACTTTGGGTTTAAGAACAGTCTTCTCCTATCTAATGCACAGAGCAGGGAGGGTTTGCTTTATTTCTCTATATAGCACTGAAGCCCTTGACCTCTCTGGGAAGTTCATCATGCTCTCCTCTGTGTTATTTCTGGACTCTGTACAGGACTTAGGTTAGAAGTTATCACCCAGATTGCACTTATAGTGGAGGCAAAGTGGTCAAGAACTTGCCTTCAGACAGATCTGTGATCAAATCCCAATTTACTAAAAGTGACTGGACAAGTTAAACTCTTTGTGCCCTAGTTTCCTCATTTAAAACAATGGGGCAATAGCCCCCGCAAAGAGTGTGTGATAGATTCTCTTGGTGTCTTAGCTGGGCACCATCCCCCAGCTGCCCTGAATGTTGGCTGGGCACATCGTGAATCAATCACTTGCATAAGAACCTTCTTCTTAAGGTTCTGCTTCTAGGGAATCAACTAAAGACAGAGTTGTGAAGATTAAATGATAAATCAGTAAAGTATTCCCAAATAGTAGCTATTATCATATTATTAGCCACATATCTGGAACCTTTAACACAATTCCTGGCACTTTGAGGTGCTCAATAAATTATACAAAGTGAAGCTATGTGAAGTCACATCTTGTCACCTATGCCTCCAATCTGAGTACACTGAATATCCGTG
The DNA here is from genome assembly GCF_949774975.1 of Lagenorhynchus albirostris. Lineage (NCBI taxonomy): Eukaryota > Metazoa > Chordata > Mammalia > Artiodactyla > Delphinidae > Lagenorhynchus > Lagenorhynchus albirostris. The sequence continues at coordinate 137,860,902 of NC_083096.1, read as the reverse complement.
GAGGTGTCTGTATTGACCTCTATCTCTGTCATCTCCAAGTAACACCTCCACCTCTATCCATTTCTGTATATTTTCCTTTAACCACAACAGCCATAAAAATGTCTATTGTTTTCCTAAAGACAAGATGCTTATCTTGGAGAGAGAAAAAATATAGTTTCTATTCTTAAGAAGTATAAATGTGTTCTCAGATTTACTATCAACATAAAATAAAAGAACAATGCATATCATTAGATTTCAGGAAGTATTTAGGGATAAACCATTAAACCATTATAGCTTTATAAGTAACCACATTAATGGGATATTGATCTATTTAAAGTACTTACTTGCTTTTTCTCCTCTTTAAAATGCTGGAGTAATGATAATACTGAGTGTACGATCTGAGGAATTCAAACAGCTGAACTTGTATTTTTAAAATTTATAATTGCCCTGTGAAGCAAAGAGCAGGCTATTGTAAATATGTAATAAAATTAAACAAGATTCTGACACTTGATGATTCAGATGTCATGACCCATGGGATACTTTTGCTACGAAAATTAGTGGTGCTTCTGGGTTGCTTCCATTTTCACAGCCATGAAAACAAGTCCATCTCCCCTCATTCAACTGCCCCCCGCCATCTATGTCTGCTAAACAGACCAAACCTTATTTAATCCAAAAAGAGACAAAACACAATGAACAAGTTTTATGAATATGGGTTCACTTTTTTGCTTGCATTAGGAAGTATGAACTTACATTTCCCATTGTTCCAGAGAGCATTATAAGTGCAGGTCAGAAGTGTTAGGGAGAAGAGGTTTGGCTTCATGGCTCTGTAGGAAAGTATTTAGCCAGAAAGACACATCCTGTTATAAGAGATAAAAGTGTTTGTATTCATGATGCAATTCAACAGTTGGGCAAAAAAAAGGGCGCTCTTCATCAAAAGAGGGACACATCCCAACAAAATAATTCTCCTTCAGAAACTCTAGTGTCAGAGGTAGACAAAAACACAGAGACTCTAGGGTATATTTGAGAATGTCAGGACATGGAAATATCCTAAAATATGTATTATAATGATGCTAGATGCCTGAAACCTGGAAATGTTGGGGTACTAAAAGGGGAGGTATTGGGTCTAGGAGAACAGAGGTTGTGTGGTCTGTACTCAGTAGGGGAATGAAAGATAAGTAAGGAGCACATTGGCCTGGGCCCCCAACCTAGGAAGCAAACTGGCATCCCAAGAAGGTACAACCTACCTCTTTTTCCATGGAGAATGGCCAACGAATAGTAACTAGCATTCAGATTCATAGGCTTAATCTTTGGCTAAGAAAATCATGGCAGAGAGAGGAATGTCAAATAACTCGCTGGAGGTCACACATATTAAAAAACGTTATTTTTGGCCCTCAAACTGAAACTGCTATGTACAGAGTGCCATGTGCTTTCTGCACACGATCTGACAGCAGCCCTATGAGATGAGAAAATTGAGGCTCTGAGAAGCTACTTGAAGTACTGAAGATGTTACCAGCCCTCAGTGGTAGAGCCCAGCTATGAGCCCAGGACTTTTGCCCAACTGTTGAATTTCTTCATGAACATAAACACCTTTATCTCTTATAAATAGGATATTTCATTCTGGCTAAACACTTTCCTACAGAGTTAGGACTGCCTGCTAAGTTCTGTCCCTTAACTGCTAGGTAATACTGGCCAACACCATATTATAATCACCTATCTATTCACTCAGCTCCATTATAGACTGTGAGGTCCTTGAGGGGAGGAACTATGTCTTGTTATCCCTATTATTCCCAGGACAAGCCACAGGGCTTGGCTCAAAAATATTTGTTGAATGAATGAGTGAATGGACTAGATTAAATGGTACCTAGGATAGACCTTGTTCTCAGGTGTGCCTATAAACAGTGTGATCATGAATGGAAAATTTTTAAAATGCACATTTTATATTATGTGTGACATTTCCCACAGTGCCTTTATCTACGTATAAAATTTCTCATTCCTTTGTGAAGATCTCCCTGACCTTCATCCAAAGCGATCACTCCTTCTACTAAACTTTGTTAATACATTTATTACAATAGAAAGAGGCCAAAGGGAACAATGGGCCAGGCTTCCTCTTGGATAAATATCAATTTCTTCATCTATGAAATGGTGGTCCTCCCATTGGCACTTACTCATTTAATATGTATTGAGTGATTTCTGGGTGGCAGGCATATATGTGCATGGTCCTAAAGCAAAAGAGTGGAGTAGGACACAGTTCATGTTCTCACGGATTTTATAACTTAGTGTTGGAGACAGACATGGAAACAGACCATTACAACGTAGTGTAGAAAGTACCGTCTTGAAGACCATGTGCCAGGGGGGCCCAGAAGAAAACTGCTGGGCTCAGCCCTGGGATTTTAGGGAGAATCTCTTCAATGTAGTGGCTAAGAGCTCAGGCTCTGGATTCCAATCCCAGCCTGACCACTCAGCACTTGTGTGACCTCAGGCAATTTACTCAATGCAGCGGTCACTTCCCATTTCCCTGTCTGTAAAATGGGAATAATATTAGCTCCAACCTCAGATGTTTGTTCTGAAGATGAAAATGGTAAATAACATCTAAACTTTAGCTCCGTGCCTGACACATAGTAAAAGTCTGACAAAGGCTTCACAGAAGAAGCTGTGTCTTGAACGGTGAGTTGGAATTTGTTGGAGAAACAAAGGTATTACATGGAGAAGGCCTTCTAGGTGGAACAAACAGAATGCAAAATGGTTGCGATGTGTGAGGTTTTCAGTCCATCAATTTTAAAACCCACAGTAAAAAATACACTTGACATCACAATTTGGTACACAAACATAACTAAAACCATAGTTTAGTAAGACAATACTTACTCTCACTCTGTGTAATATACTCTGATTTATTCCATTCCATTCCATTCTATTCTAATTTTTTTTTAATGTTAAGGTTCATTGAGCTAATTTTGTGACCTCTTAGTGGGTCAAGACATACAGTTTGGAAAACACTTATTTTAGAACACAGTAAGTGCTGTGGTTTTCCATAGCTGAAGTGTTGGGAATAAAAGGAACAAAACCTGATTATGCTACACATTGTTCCTGGTCCTAGGCCCTGATATGAATAAGAGTGATTAGAGATGAAATGGAAAAGAAAGTCAGGGTCCTTATCCTAAAGACCCTCATAGAGAAGGGAACCATCCTACACTGCTGGTGGGAATGTAAATTGGTGCAGACACATGGAAAACAGTATGTAGGTTCCTCAAAAAACTAAAAGTATAGTTGCCATATGATCCAGAAATCCCACTCCTGGGCATATACCCAGACAAAACTATAATTTAAAAGGTACATGCACGCCTACGTTCATAGCAGCACTATTTACAATAGCCAAGACATGGAAACAACCTAAATGTCCATTGACAGATGAATGGATGAAGAAGATGTGATGTGTGTATGTATATATATATACATACACACACACACACACACACACACAATGGAATATTACTCAGCCATAAAAAAGAATGAACTAATGCCATTTGCAGCAACATGGATGGACCTAGAGATTTTCATACTAAGCGAAGTAAGTCAGAAAGACAAATACCATGTGATATCACTTACATGTGGAATATAAAATACAACACAAATGAAGCTATCTACAAAACAGAAGGAGATTCACATACATAGAGAACAGACTTGTGCTTGCCGAGGGGGAGGAGCGATGGAGGAGGGAAGAATTGGGAGTTCGGGATTAGCACACGCAAACTATCATATATATAATGGATAAATAACAAGGTCCTACTGTCTAGCACAGGGAACTACTGATATATTCAGTACCCTGTGATAAACCACAATGGAAAGGAATATGATAAAGACTATATATGTATATATGTGTGTGTGTGTGTGTGTGTGTGTGTGTGTATAATTTACCAGGTTACCCAGGTGCTTGATGTGCAGGTGCTGAGGAACCACTGTGGAGTTCTGACACAATCGGTTTTAAGGGTCTGGGTGATCACTCTGGCAGTGGTGTGCAGGATGGCTCAGCAGGGGCCTGGATTAGAGGGATGTCATGGAGTTATGCTTTGATGAAAGCTCTGAATGACTGCTAGATTCTATTATGATAAACTTGGCAGGAAATTACACACCTCTTCCTAAAATTTAGTGCCTTTCCCAGGACGTTGAACCCTCTATCCTATTTATGCTTGTACAAAGATTTGGCTGGGGCCAGAGAAAGCCCAGGGCCTCAGGGCTACATGAGTAGATCTGCTTTCCAAGGGTAAGAGCATCTGGTAGTTAAAGTATTAGAGAGGCTTGTCATGATGAATTTTATTTTTAGCAAGTGATTTGAAAATACTGTGCACCTGATCTGAACTCTAACCCATGGGAAACGATTTTTCATAAACAGAAATGTAATGCATTTTCTGAAATAGTATGAAATTTAGGTGGTTATCAAAGGCTACTTTGTTAAAATTATCTGCTGGTATTTGATGTCAGAGGCTATTTGCAAGCAAAGTTTTTGGCAAATTAGGATTTAATGGTTAGAGAAACTAGCATTTAATGAGTGCCTACTGAATGCAAGTGCTTTTATACATATTATGGTAGAAGTTCTCGCAAACAACCTTCACTTAAACAAACTGCTAGATTAACAGGGTTCCCATTCTTTTGATAAATCTATTAACTATATGTATTATAACTTTAAAGAACATGAGTAGCTTGTAGATTTTTTTTTAGAATACCCATGTACTTCCATTCACATTGGATGAACTATATGCTCACCATATATTTGTTTATCCAAATTATACTTGTTATTTTTGTCCTGTAATCTACCAAGTAACATGCACATTGATGCGATATATTCACAAAAAGAAATATTTCATTTCATGAAATCTAAGTTGAATGCTTTGGAAAGACCTGATAAAATAAATGGACTGCCTAATAAAATGTTGAATTAAGTTGGAATAGCACAACTATAAAGGATAAAGGCAAGTGGTAAAATTTTTAAGTGTTGTTAAGCACTCATCCTATTTTTAAAAAACTGACACTGGAAATTATTTTTAAATGCTTTATACATATGGTTCATGCCAAGGGTCTGGTCAGTGGGCTGTATTCTCCAAGAAAAGCCCTTGGCTTTAGATGAGAAGATTGCTAAATAAAAGAATTTTTATACCCTCGCTGCGATCTATTGAAAGTCAGCCCTCGAGACAAGGGTTTGTAAAAAAAATATAAAAAGAGAGAGAGAGAGAGAAAAAAAAAGAAAGAACAAAAAAAAGAAGAATTTTTATATTTATTTTGAAATAAGCTATTTAATGTCTATATGTATTAGTTTTTTATTACTCACTGATATTCTGATTACCTAATGCAGCATAGTGAAACATACGAAAGATAGTGGCTTAAAGTAACAATAATAGTCATTTTGGGGCTTCCCTGGTGGCGCAGTCGTTGGGAGTCCGCCTGCCGATGCGGGGGATGTGGATTCGTGCCCTGGTCCGGGGGGATCCCGCATGCCGCGGAGCGGCTGGGCCCGTGGGCCATGGCCGCTGGGTCTGCACGTCCGGAGCCTGTGCTCCGCAATGGGAGAGACCGCAGCGGTGAGAGACCGCGCACGGCAAAAAAAAAAAAAAAAGTCATTTTGTTAATGAATCTGCATTTTGGGCAGTGCTGAGTGGGACAGCTCGCGTCTGCTGTATTGGGGCAGCTGGAAGGTCGGGGGCTGGGGTCATGTGCAGGATAGTGCATTCACATCTGGCAAGTGATGCTGGGAAGACTCTAACAGCTTTGGGCCGGCACAACAGGGGCTCCTTGGGCATCTTTTTCTCTGTCTGTGTGGCTTCTCCACATGGGCTCTCCAGCATGGTGGCTTCAGGGGAGCCAGAGTTCTTACAAGTCGGTTCTGGGCTCCCAAAGCACAAATCACAAAAAAGAGTAAGCCAGGTGAAAGCTATATTGCCTTTTACGATCTAACCTTATAAGTGTCCTTTCCACTGTAAGCTACCCATCAGAGCATTTACAAACATGCACCCAGGTTCAAGAGGAAGCAGCAGGGACCTGCCTCCGATGGAGGAGTGTCAGTGTTACATAACAAGAAGACCACATGGGATGAGAGACAGTTTGGCCACCTTTGGAAAATACTATTTGCTACACCTGCCTTAACTTATTATTCTTTTCAAATAACTGGCTAAAGATCCTGCTATCATTAGATAAAGGAATTTCATTGGAATTAATTTAATTCTTACAGCAAACCTCCTAGATGGGCACCATAATCACCATGCTGTGAACCTGGAAGCTGGGGCTCAGAGAAGCAGAGTGACTAAAGCTTGCCCTCTTCCCATTAAAACCTGCGGCCTTTCTTCTTTTGATAGGATTTGAGGCTTGTGTTGTATATGTAAGCATTATGACCATCCCAAGACCTATAAACCGACACAACCCACTGGGACATCCAGAAACTGTGATGGACAAAATGGAGTTTGGATGATTTCAGTTCCACTGCACATCAGACACCACCTATATAAGTGTCTCTAAATCTTTGCTATACATTAGAATCATCTGGGAAAACTTATAAAAAAATTCTGATTCCCAGGTTGCATCCTATACCAATTAAATCACAACATCTGGGGGTAGAAGCCAGACATCAGTCATATTTAAAGATTCCCAGATGATCCCAAAGTGAAGCAAAGTTAGGGAGCTATGACCTAGATTCTCCCCAATCTAATGTCTCTTCATTTCAAGTTTCTAGGAAGTCTTGCCTCTCTATCCCTGTCTCTGTCACTGTCTCTTTCTCTCTCATTTTTGCTATTGTACTTGGTATCTCTAGTTCTCCCCCAAACTGCTTACCCCAGGGATTTTACTCTGGTAGTATCTTCTGCCCAAACTTCAGACCCTTAACTACAGCAGAGAGCTAGCTAATCAGTGTCTTTACTGTTCTGCGGCTTGGTTTTCTCATACATATTATAGGGAAATGATGATGATGATAATAATACCTACATTGCCATGTTATTATGAGGATTAAAAGAGATAATGTAGGACATATTCAATAAGCTTCTTAAAATATTTGTTGAATGGATGAAAAAAATTGAATCATTTCACAAATTTATTTTATGACCGAAGAAATTAAGTCAACATGAATCTGGTTTCAGGTATTAAACACAGATTAAATATTCATTTTAGGACACATTTGTTTTAAGTTTAACACACGGGTTCATGAATAACACTATAAAGAATCCATTCCTTAAAATTTTAATATAAATATCTATACACAAGGGTAAATAATTGGGGGATTTTATCTCCTCTGACAAGGGGGGGAAAGGCCATTTAAAAATATTACTTTCTCCCCTTCAGACAGAGAGTGGAGGTGAGGCACAAGAAAACCAAGTTCACATGCAAGGGTCATGATAAAAAATGCAGGTGCTGTGAAACATTTATAAGGGCCAAGTGTAAGGCGGTATGTAGGCTTGAATCTGAAATTACATTATGGCATAAAAGAGATCTCCCAGAGGCAGATTTGAAACTTCCAGAAAAGTCTGAAAATGACATCTTTCAAACCGAACAATCATCAAATATGCCCAAGTCATTACCACAAAGTACTTTGCTAATGAGATAGGCTGAAGAAATGGCTAAAAATAATTGACCCCAGTTTTACAGCTGAAAATTGTAAAAAAAAAAATAAAAAAACAAAAAAGCTATTGCAGGGTACGAACCTAGAATTAGACATTGGCAACTGTTTGGCATATTAAAGACAAACATTAGGACATGTCTGGCTCAGTACAGAACCATTGCCAATAGCTTTTTATTCACGAACTTCAAATTGCTTTACAAATGACTCGATGTCATCTTTTCTCCTGTAAATTTTATTCCCCTTGTACAGCGCTATGACTTAAAAAAAAAAAAGACAGTCTCCCCAATATCTAATGAGATGTTTGCTCCAATATCTTATTAGGTCCTTGCACAATGCTATCAATTAGGCAAGGCAGATTTTATTGTTCCCATTTTGTAGATAAAGACATTGAGGTCTGGAGAGGTTAATAACTTGCTTACATCTTTCAAAGTCTTTCAAATGTACTGCTCTGTCTCAGCTAAACAGAAACCACAGAACAGCGTGGGTACCTGTATAAGTGTTTTTCAGGAAGGAAGTCAAGATAGGAAGAAGGAAATTAATGTCTATGGAGCACTTATTATGTGAATTATTGGACACAATGTGGAGAATTTCTTCTGATGTGTTAAATATAACAAGTAGGCTATGAATTGGATGCACCTAATAATCCCAACTTGAAAATATGCAGAGGAAAAAGATGGGAAGAAAATATACCAAAAGGTTCAATTTTGATTACCATCATTTCTCAATTTTCTGTCATAAACATGTATTATGTTGACCATTGAAAAGAATAATTTATTAATTCAACTTGTCTATGGAGTATATACCAGGCATTGTTCTAGACACTGGAACTTGGCAGCAGAGAAGACAGATGCAATCCCTGCCCTTATGCAGCATACGTGCTGGAGGTGAAATGAACAATAAAGAGGAAAATCAGTCCATCCATCAATCAAAAATATTTCCTATGGTGATAGTGTTACGGTGACTGTAGGAATAAGATGACAACAAATGCGCAAGACAGGAGTCGGGGCAAGATGGGCAAAATTGAACATAAACCTGAAGGATGTTAAAGAACATACTATACAAGGTCTCAGAAAGAAGCATGTCAGGGCAGGAAACATCGAGAATAAAAGCCTGAGGTAGGAATGAGATTCAAGTGGTGGAAGAAGAGCCTACAGGTCAGTGTCACCAAGCAGAGCCAGAGATGAGGGGGCAGAGGAAATAGTAGTCAGGGGCCAGATCATGTTGGGCCTTGGGAGCCATGTAAGTTGTCTGGACTTTATTTAAATGTGATGAGTAAATTCGGAGTTTCTTGAATACAAGAGTCCTCCCTTACCGGGGTGGGGGCGGGATACATTTGAAGACCCCGATGGATGCTTGAAAGTGCAGGTAGTACCATAGTACCAAACCCTATATATACTATGTTATTTCCTATACCTATATACCTATGATAAAGTTTAATTTATACGTTAGGCACAGTAAGAGATCAACAAGAACTAATAATAAAATAGAACAATTATAACAATATACTGTAATAAAAGTTACATGAATATGGTCTTTCTCTCAAAATACTGTACATATTTAAGGCCTTTTCCATCTTAACTAATAAGCACTTACCATGCACTGTTGAGGTGTCACTAGCATGAATTTCTTCTTCCTCCTTCACAATTTCATGAATAGAAGATTTGACCTTAGCGACCTCGGCCTACAACTTTTTTTTCTTTCTGTGTTGAGAACTTTCACCTTTTCAATTAAAGGAAGCACTTTACAGTTTCTCTTTGGCATATCTGATTTGCCAGCATCACTACTCTTGTGCTTTGGGACCCTTATGAAGTAAAGCGAGGGTTACTTGAACATAAGTACTGAGATACCAGGACTGTCGACCTGATAACCAGGATGGCTACTAAGTGACTAACGGAAAAGGGGATGATTCAGGTCCTGTTCGGGATGAACTGGGGTGACGCCATATTTCGTCATGTTACTCAGCATGGCGCGCAATTTAAAACTTACGAATTGTTTACTTGTGGAATTTTCCATTTACTATTTTTGGACCATGGTTGACCATGGGTAACTAAAACCGCAGAAAGTGAAACCTGTGGATAAGGGGGTACTATTGCATGTGTTTTGGGTAGGGGAATCACGAATGATCTGATTTTCATGTTGCAAATACCTGTCTGGTTGCACGTAGAAAAGAGCTTGTAAGGAGGAAGCAAATGAAGGAGAACAGAGAGTGAGATTGCTCAAACTGTCTAGTCCAAGTAAGAAAAGATGATGGTTATTAGTGAAGTAGGACTAGAGGTGGTGAGAAATAATTTGACTCAAGTTTTTTTGTTTTTTGTTTTGGTCTGAGTTCAAATGATGCTTCCATTTACTAGGTAGGGAAGCCCAGGGAAGGAGCAGGTTTGGGAGAACACTGAAAAGTTCTGTTTAGGACAGCCTAGATTTCCCAGTGGGGACACGGTGTAGGTGGTCTGGAGCTTAGGGTAGTGGTCAGGGTTGCAGACATATATTTGGGAGTCATGAGTATATGAATGGCGTTTAAAGCCATGTGGCTAGGTAAGCTGACCCAGGGAGAGAGTAGTCAGAGAAGAGGGCTCAGAACAGAGCCTGGGAGTCCTCCAGCATTTAAAGGTCTGGAAGAGGAGAAGCCAGCAGCCAAGAGTGAAGACTGCAAATGAACAGCCATGAGTTGATAGAAGGTAGAAGAAAACTGGGAGTTTAAGTTTTCTTGGGGAATAAAAGAGAAAGAAAGAGAAAGAATGGGTTCTTGGGGTTGGTGTTATAGACACAAAATGCCTCCATGCCGCTGGTAAATAAATTATCTCAAAAATGTGTTAACATTTCCTGGAAAATCACAAGAAGAGGGTAAGAAAGGGTTACTGACCTCTGAGGCAGAGAGCTGGAACTTGAGATAAAGTCCTGACACTGCCTCTTAGCATTTCTCTCAACTTGAACACATCAAAACTGTAGGCAGCTTGGCCGTCTCTTCCGGAAAACCAGGATGACAGAAGCCAACTGCAAAACCTACAGGCGGGACTCCCCTGGTGGCGCAGTGGTTAAGAATCCACCTGCCCATGCAGGGGACATGGGTTCGAGCCCTGGTCCGGGAAGATCCCACATGATGCGGAGCAACTAAGCCCGTGCGCCACAACTACTGACCCTGTGCTCTAGAGTCCGCGAGCCACAACTACTGAGCCCGTGTGCCACAACTATTGAAGCCTGCGGGCCTAGAGCCCGTGCTCCACAAGAGAAGCCACTGCTGTGAGAAGCCCGTGCACCGCAACGAAGAGTAGCCCTCCCACCCCCGCGCCGCAAATAGAGAAAGCCCGCGCACAGCAACAAAGACCCAATGCAGCAAAAATAAATAAATTAATTAATTTAATTAAATACATTTATCTTAAAAAAAACCCTACAGGCTTAGCAGAGCACCCCTCCTCTGTGCTACCCTCTTCCTGCGACTCTTCCCCCAACAGTGCGTTGGACTGAAACGTGCTGCTTCCAGATCTGACTCCAGCTTCCAGGCAGTGAGCTCCCCGAGGCCAATGACGCCATTTTATATATGCTGGCTCCCAAGCGAGGCCTGGTGCATGGAATAGAGGAGGATCTGGCTCTTTGGATGAAATTTCTACCATCTTTACTAGCAGTGTAACACTGGACGCTTTACTTACCCTCTCTGCTCCTCAACTTCCTGATGGTAAAATGGGAATTGACACCTACGTCAGAAGGAGATAATGTATGTAAAGTGCTTAGCATAGCGCTTGGCGTTGGCTAGGAGGGAATACATTATTAGCACGAGCGCATCTCGTTTTATTGCACTTTGCTTTGTTGCACTTCACAGATATTGCATTTTTTTTTTTTTTTTTTTTTACAAATTGAAGGTTTGTGGCAACCCTGCATCGAGCAAGTCTATCAGTACCATTTTTCCAAAAGCATTTGTTCACTTTGTGTGTCTGTGTCACATTTTGCTAATTCTTACAATATTTCAAGCTTTTTCATTATTATTATACTTGTATGGTGAGCTGTGGACAGTGATCTTTGATGTTATTATTGTAATTGATTTGGGGCATCACAAACTGCGACCATATAAGACAGCAAACTTAATTGATAAATGTTGTGTGCATTCTGACTGCTCCACCAACTGGCCATCTCCCCATCTTTCTCCCTCTCCTTAGGCCTCTCTATTTCTGGAAACACAACAGTATTGAAATCAGGCCAGTTAATTCCCCTAAAAGTGGTTTCTTGAGATGAAATCTACTCCTGGTGAAGATGCTATGAAGATTGCTGAAATGACAACATAAGATTTAAAATATTACATAAACTTAGTAGACGAAGCAGTGGCAGGGTTTGAGAGGATTGACTCCAATTGTGAAAGAATTTCTACTGTGGGTAAAATGCTATCAAACAGCATTGCATGCTACAGAGAAATTGTTTATGAAAGGAAGGATCAATTGATGTGACAAACTTCATTGCTGTCTTATTTTAAGAAATTGCCACAACTATCCCAACCTTCAGCAACCACCACCCTGACCAGTCAGCCGCTATAGACATCAAGGCAAGATCCTCTCCCAGCAAAAAGGTTACGACTCATTGAAGACGCAGATAATGGTTAACATTATGGTTAAATGGTTAAAATTAAGGTATGTACGTTTGCTTTTCTAGACATGATCCTATCACATACTTAATAGACTATGGTATAGTGAAAACATAATTTTTATATGCACTGGGAAACGAAAATATTTGTGCAACTCATTTTACTGTAATACTCACTTTATCACAGTGGTCTGGAACTGAACCTGCAATATCTCTAAGGTCTGGCTGTATTTGTGTTGCCACACCTTTGTGATCCACTATCTGCCCTTCTCCATCCTGCTGTGAGCCCCAGAGGGTAATATGATTAAAACCACAGGGTCAGGTAGATCTGAATTTAGATCTATGCTCTTCTGTTTACCAGCTGACTTCCACACCGACGTGTGACTTTTAGCACCCTGAGCCTTAGTTTCCTCTTGTGGAAAGAGGGGAGAGTAACACCAAGCCCAATGGGCTGTTGGTAGGATAACTGTGAAAATGTGATTAAGTCCTTAGCACCGGTATCCTCATTGTGTCATTATCTCTGTGATGTGTAAGAAAGCCCTTGTAAACTGTAAACGATCATACAAATGCAAGAGATGTTTTAATTGTTATTCACAGGAAGGTCCATTGCTGCCAGCTATAAGGCTGCCCTTCACTGAAAGGCTGCATTTCTCCTTTCTGTCTTTTACAGGGATCTGCGATCCTTGACTCCTCTAAGATTTGGCCCTGGCTCACCCCCTCCAGGAAGCCTTCCCTAATTAATTGTACTTTGTCTAGTCTTTTATTCTCCAAACACTCTATCCTTGGAAGTAATTCAGATTGACAAAACAGATGAATTAGGGTTAATTAGTTATAGCACTAGAGGATTCCTCAGGATTGTTTTAAATCATGCACTCCCAAAGCACAGTTCAACCACATGCAATTTACAAACATTTGATTAACACTCAGGGGCTCTGGGACGTCACTATTGCCCAAATTGAGGTCCAGATTTAGTTTGGGCTACTTAGTGCACGTATGTTAAATGTTGCTCTGCTAGTCTTCAGAGTTGGCTTTGCCTCTTTCAGCATTTAATATTAAATTCCCAAATGAAGGGGACCCTGACTTTAATTTTTATTACTTTCAGGGAGGAGATACCCCAAAGGGGTGTCATAGGTGGGACTCAGAGGCAGGTAGACTGCCAAGCTGATTTTTGACAAGCAAAGTAGTTCATACCTATTGTACTGTCTTAATTGCCTCTCTGTTACGGAAAGTGTGGACTTCCTGGACTGGCAGCAAACTGCAGACCAAAAGAGGGGCCCTGAGGGGAATATCACTCATAGAAGCAAGGGATTGTAAAACTAAAGACCAAGACAATAGTTCTAGAATTGTTTTTTCTTAATTTGTTCCTTTGTTACTCTCCTGATCTGTCTCAGGATAAAGATCTGCTGTAGTTCTGGTACCTGGTTTTTGTATTTGGTGTCTCTGGCTCCTAACCCCTGGTTATCCAGTCAAGGACTCAGGCTTGGTCACATTCTCTCCCATCCATCCAGTGTAAACAATGGTAACAGTCTGCTATTAACAGTCTCCTTCTGAGACAGGAGGGAAAGGGGCAGGACACAACTGCTAGAAAAGTGAAGAAGGGGCGCAGCTGTTAGGATGAGATAAAAATAGGCTGGAACTGGCTGAAACCAAGGTGGCATCACAAATAGTCTGGTCATTGACCTTTAGCTCCTTATACCTTTATTATAATACTAAAAATCACTCCCCCTTACGCCCTCCATCTGAACATTTCTTTAGATCTATATCTATATCTATCTATCTATATATATAGAATCGACACATCCTTTTAACAGCCGAATAATATTCCATAGTATAAACTGTCACTATGTATTTAACCATTACTGTACTGAAGAACATTGAGGTTATGTCCTTTCTTTTACCGTTATAAATAATACTGTAAGAAGCATCCTTATACAGTTGCACTCACAACCTACAACTTTTATTTCTATTGAAGATATCTAATTATTCCAACGGGTCCATAGATGCATGGGTATAATTAGGCTGACTTAGAATGAATCGTGGCTCAGCTGGTACGCACATTTAAAATTTTATAGGTGCCAGACAGAGTGAAGTAAGTCAGAAAGACAAAAACAAATATCATGTATTAACGCATGTATATGGAATCTGAAAAAATTGGTACAGACGATCTTATTTACAAAGCAGAAATAGAGACACAGACGTAGAGAACAAACATATGGATATCAAGGGGGAAAAGGGGGGTGGGATGAATTGGGAGATTGGGATTGACATATATACACTATTGATACTGTGTATAAAATAGATAACTAATGAGAACCTATTGTATAGCACAGGGAACTCTACTCAGTGCTCTGTGGTGACCTAAATGGGAAGGAAATCCGAAAAAGAGCGTATATATGTATACGTATTGCTGATTCACTTTGCTGTACAGTAGAAACTAACACAATATTGTAAAGCACCTATACTCCAATAAAAATTTAAATAAATAAGTTAATAAAATTTTATACGTGCTGCACTGCCAGTTATTATAAGAGAGTATAATTTATAGCTAGACTCCCTTTCCACTCACTAGTTGTTGATTTGGGACAAATTATTCAGATTTCTGAACTTCAATTTCCTCATCCACAAAATGGAAATAATACATTTTTTGAAGCATAAAGGTAATGAGTCTATGCCACCTGGGACAATCTAGACACTTAATAAATTCAACTCTTTTATTATTTTGTTTGCTACTAAAAGGCAAATCCTAAATATACAATTAGCAGAAAAACAAAACCAAAGGCATATGGCTGGAAGACTCAGGCTAATCCTAGCTCTCCCATTACTTGGTGTCAGCCTGGGCAAATCGTTTGAATCTTCAGGGCCTTCAAATCCACAATTATTGAAAGTGGGGGTCAGAATAAGCTGCCTCTAGGTTCTTCTGTAGTTCCACGGCTTCTGTGATTGGTTATTTTATTTCCAGGGATTACTAGGAAGAAGCTATCAATCTTTTAGATCTACACAGATTATTTGCACTGAGACAGAGGCAAGATTATAAAATAAAACAAACAAACATCCCAGTCCGGTGCCTTAAATACATGGTGGAGAAACACAATCAGTCCCTAAAGAAAGCATATTCTCTCTGATCTGAGCTGTTGGCAGATCAAAGCTGTGGTACCCATATCTACTAGGTTATCAAACTTTCTTTACAAAGAGGGGCATTAAACCATCTCTGGGGAGACTTGGAATTAGGAAATAGGCTGGTCTCTAAGGTACTTTTAAAAAAAGCCAGTCACAATTCCTCAGTCCTCCAGGCAAGCTCCATCTGTCCCCACCAAGCTCCCAAAAGCCTCCATTGACCATGACCCCTCAGTCTGTTCTGTAGTCTAATTACATGTGTGTCTAAACTCAACAATCAGCCCTTACATTTAACTGACTGTTATTGTCCCGAAATGTCTGGCCCAGGGCCTTTCTTTGGCCTGAAAGAGGACCAAGAAACTATCGCTGAGTGGAATGAAACTGTGCAATTATTTTCCTTATATAGTTACACTGATTAAATGCTATAATTGAAGATACTCAGAATACATCTTTTGGAAATGTAGCTAAATTGAAAGTATGACTCATAAACCATTAATGTGGGAGAAATTTTAGAGAGTCTCTCTCCCAATACCTTCATTTATTAATTTACTCATTCACTCAACTAAGGTTACTGTGTTCTAGAAGAGGAAACTTCTAGAAAAGGTCCAAGTTAAGTGACAATTTCAAGGGTGCACAGTTAGCTGGTAGAAGAGCTGAGACCAAGACTTGGGCTTTCTGATTCCTGATTTAGTGCTCACTTTGCCACATTGCAGCAATAATCAGCAATTTAGTGACTATAATTCCATGCACCATAGCTTTCCATGATATTTTTAATATATACACATCATTGAGTTTCTTGAAATTTTAGTTCTCTGGGATTTTTATGAAAAAAAATCATAACCCATAAATTTCCCTTGTGATTGTTTTCTCTTAAATCATCATGTTATATAGCAGAACATTTGTTTTGGTTTAGGCCTACAAACTAGAGAATCCGTTAATAATGTCTGGAGAAGCTACCATGTTTCTGATAGAAAATGTCATTCATTTAACAAAAAGTCAAAATCCATAGCCACTGCTATTTGGATGGTATCTAAACAATGAGTTATGGAGTTTCTTCAAACCAAAGCAAGGGCTGTGAATTGTATGTTCCTCCTGACCCCCCATAATGTCTGAAATCTGATGCCATGTCCAAGGTGGAAAGTTGATATAATAGGAACTTGCAGAGTTTTGGAGTAACAACTGTAACAGATTCTTTTTTGATGTGTGCTGAATATAATTTACAGGTAGGAGTTTTTCAAAGCTGAGAAGGACACAACTTCTACATACTCACTGTAATTACTGGAAGTGTCTAAACAAATGCAGGGAAGGCTTGTCCCACAACAAAGAAGAAAGCATAGGCTTTGGAGCCAGGTTTAAATTCTGACCCTGTCACTTCACATCTTTGTGAATTAGAAACTCATCTGTCCTCACTGAGTCTCAATTACCTCTTGGGTAAAATAGGGATAACGATATATTCCTCATAGGGTTGTTGGAAGACAACACAGAAAAAAATGTGACTGTGCTCAGTACAATGGCTGGCACATAGCAGGTGGAGCCAGAGACACAAAATCATGGATAAAATGAATCCAGTAAGTAATGACAGCAGAGTTGAGAACAGCTACCAAGAAGGGTCCATACTGGCACCAACAGTTCATCAAGATGAGGAATGTGGTCTACGTGAGGTCCTACATGGGCAATGCCACATCGAAGGAGAAGAAAGGACGGCCTCTTGTTAAGGCAGAGAAGTAGTTTCCCACGAAGTAACACATGAGATGCTTCCTGTTAAGAGAGGAACGGGAGCTCTTTGCAGCCCAGATTGAGATTGGTCAAGTAAGATTTTCTAGAATCGGTGAGTCATGAACTAGAGCTTGAAAGTTAAGTGAGATTCCAATAGACAGAAAGGAAGAGGGTAGTAGTCCGGGAAGACTACCAGCACAGCAAAGCCTCAAAGGCTGGAAAGTGACTGATATATTCTGTACCTGGAGCAGAGATAAGTATTGAGAAAGAGGAAAGGATAGAAGAAGAAACTGCAAAGTGTATGTATTCTAATTTGTGGAAGGCCTTGGTTGTCAAACTAAGGGATTTGTGTTCTCTCCGGTTGACAAAGAAAAGTCACATGCATGATCTCATGAAGAGTGGCCTTTTAGGAAGAATAATCTCAAGTTTGAGCAGAAGTACTGAAGAGGCTGAAGGCAGTAGGAGGTTATGGATTAATGCAGGGCGCTCTGGGGCTGGGCTCAGAGGGCTGGTGATTTTATGTTCCAGCATCACTACTTGATAGCTGTGAAACCATCGGTAACGTATTCAGCATCCCTAAGCTGCAGTTTCCTTTTCTACAAAATGGGAATAAGAAAACCAGGATTTTGTGTGATGTTCACACCCACAAATAAATTGATAGGTAGAGAATTACTCTGTAAACTCTGCAGCAGGGCTGGTCAATAGAAATTTCTGTGATGATGGAAATTCTTTATGTTTATGCTGGCCATATTGCTTGTCACTAGCCACACTTGAAATGTCACAGCCACACTTGAAATGTCACTAGCCATCCTTGAAATGTGGCTAGTGTGACTCAGTAATTGAATCATTAATTTCAATGAATTAGATTTAAACTAAGTAGCCACCATGTTGGACAGCACAACTCTAGAGTCTAGGAAAGTGGTAACAGAAACAACTTTTTTTTTTTTTTTTTTTTTTTTTTTTTAGAAACAACTTTTAAAGGAGAAAGACCCAAGTTTCAAATACGTTTTGACCCAACAGGGCAGTCACTTTAACTCTCCAGGAGGAAGAGGAACAGATATATTGTCAAAGTAGCTAGATGTCATTGAACTCTGGGCTCTAGCCACCAAGGACTTCTTGCACCTTCTACACCACACCAGGCTCTTGTGGGCCTCTGTGTAGCTCTGTCTGCATGGAGTGACCCTCCACCTTGGTCCCTTGACTGCTTGGAGAAATCAGAGTTTCTTTCAGACTTCATTCAGGCACCTGCCACACATCATTCACAGAGTGGTTCCCAGCCTCTGTGTAGATTCTTAGGCTGGGTTATGTCCTCAGGCTACCCTGTGATTCCCACTACCACAGCACATGTCACATGTCACACTGCAGCCTGTCTCCCCCCAGAGGCTGTTAGTACAGAGTGGGCCCCGAATGTTAGGGATCAAATGTTTTTTATGGCAAACTATACAAAGCATAACATTTGCTACTTTAACTGTTTTTTTAAGTATCCAGTTCAGTGGCATTAAGTACATTCACATTATCTACAACTATCACCACCATCCATCTCCACAACTTCTTCATCTTCCCCAAACTCAAACTCTGTACCCATTAAACAATGACTCCCTATTCCCTACTCCCCCCAGCCCCTGACCACCACCATTTTACTTTCTGTCTCTATGGATTTGATTATTCTAGGTACTTCATATATGCAGAAACATATAGTATTTGTCCCTTTGGGACTACCCCACCTCACCTAGCATAATGTCCTAAAGGCTCATCTATGTTGTAGCACATGTCAGAATTTCCTTCCTTTTTAAGGCTGGATGATAACCCATTGTATGTATCTACCACATATTGTTTCTACATTCATCCGTTAATGGACACTGGGGTTGCTTCCACCTTTTGGTGAAATTATGATTGTGAATAATGCAGCTATGAACATAGATGTATGGGATCAAATTTTGTATCATATTTTTCTGAGTCTCCAACTCAAACGGGCTGACCTACAAAGGGTATAAAATGATAAAAGATGTTTTATTCATCACAGGATGCAAATAGAATTTCTGTGCCACGCACTATTCCTGGAAATACAGGAGATATCCAGTAAAAGTACTGAGTACAAGGAAGTAAGAAAGGGAAAGATGAAAGAAAGGAAAAAGAGAAGAAGGAGGGAAGGATGAAAGAAAGAAAAATAGAAGGAGGGAAAGAGGCAGGCTGATTTATTCACAGCTCAGACCTACACATGGATTGACTTGGCTTTCCCATTGAGAATGGCCATCACACTGGAAAAGCCCATCTCAAACTTCACCTGAAAGGTGTTCCTTCTCTTTCTTTTTCTTCCTTTTTCTTTCTCTTCCTTCCTTCTTTCCTTCCTTCCTTTCCTTTCCCTTCCCTTCCCTTTCTTTTTCTTTCCTTTTCTTCCTTTCTTTTCCTTCTTTATTATTTTTTAAAACTTGGTCTCAGAATCAGAAGGCTTGTGTATATTTCTGCCATTTGACTGAGATAAGTCACAACCCCTGAAGCTCAGCTTCTTCATCTTTGCAATGAGACAAGCTCATCTTCCCAGATCTGTGCATGAATGTGTGTTTGGTGCGAGGATGAAATATCAGTATACACAGTGAACCCTAAAGAACTATATGACCTATAGAGATTTCTATTCTTCTCCACAACTTTTCTTCTTCTGTGTTTTAATTATAAGAAGTCAATTAAAATCCATAATGGAAAAAGAGACTGGAGACTTAGGGAGAGTTTCATTTTAAATTCCATTTCTAAGCATAGAGACGAGGCATGTCAAATTGTTAAAAAAATTTTTACATTCTAATCACTTTCTGACTCGCAGTTTCAAGTGTTCTATTTGGGCTTGACACAGTCAGTGAAGATATTAAGCTTTTATAACACCAAAAAGTGCTAACACACAACTACAGTAATACTCCAGCCACGGGCGACATTTAAAGAATCCCCAGCTACATAATCACATTAACATTTAATGTGCCCAAGTTCAGCTAAAATATGTTTCCTCTCTTCTACATCTCCTTCCTGAAGCAAAACTGCCAGTGGAACTCGAGAATTCCATTTGTGTCCTGTGTTGAGTCCCCCGCAGAAAGGGGGATCCTCCAGACCTCTTTCCCACACAGGCAGCTCCCCGAGGTAAACACAGCCTGTACAGGTGGGCAAACATCTTTTATCATTTTCCACCCTTTATAGGTCAGCCAGTTTGAGTTGGAGACACAGGAGAGTTCCCAGAGAAATTCATTACCGCCACTCATTCTGGTTTTCCGTCTCAATATAATTAAACTTGGCTAATTGTCTATCATGATTAAAATCATGCCAATAACAACCTTGTTCTCACGTTTGGCTCTGTTCCAAACTTGTTAATCGCTCTTGTTTTAGAGGAGGTCATTCTGTACCTCACCTCAGCTGTGAAATTCCTTATACATAACGTGCTTAGATAATAAGATCATCCTTGGGTGACCAGGAACCGTCAACAAGGATGGCACAGGCTGTGGCTAATATACGGGATAGCTGAATCACAATTCTTAACAGCCTGGAACACCATGCTGATTTTAACACAGTGCTATCACACTAGGGAAAAAACGTAAAGTCCCGAATGTGGGCTCAAAGGATTAACTGCACAGGGATAGGATGGCAGGAGTTCCCAAAAGAGACTGGATTATATAAAGTGGGCCCCAAGTTCAATGTGAATCAGTATGGCTTTTAAAAATACAAGATATGGGGACTTCCCTGGTGGTCCAGTGGTTAAGACTCCACTCTTCCACTGCAGGGGGTGTGGGTTCGATCTCTTGGTCTGGGAATTAAGATCCCACATCCATGTGGCCAAAAAGCAAAACAAAACAAAACAAAACCAAGATATGCCTGCCTTAACCGCAATTCAACATCTCACCTAATCTAAGAGGTATTGGTGATAAGGTGTACTATTATTTTATGTACCACTAGGAAAAAATGATGCTGCCAATTAAAAGTTATGATGATACTTTCATGTCATTTAGAATTTGAATTTTATACTGAGTGAGAAATCTCTTGGACGCAAGTGTATCCTCTATCATGCAGCTCTGTTTCCGTGCTTTCCGGAGAAGAAATAACGTTTCATTTCAAAGCTGAATCATAGTGTAACCTTTTTGAATATTCTGTAACTGTCAATCCAACTCAGCACATGTAGTAACAGCAATGTGCATAACTCAGTGGAAGTGATGGCGGGATGAGCTCTGACCAAGTACCTGAGCAGAGGTACTGATGACTTCCTGTTGGCCGGCAGTGATGATAAGATGTCAGGGATTCGAGGATGCGGCCTCATTTCCCAGATACTAAAATGTGGAATAAATACGTATGTTAGGGTTTATGCAGTTTGGGATAGGGTCTAAAGCAAGAGAGATGATAACCCTGCTCTCCTTAATGCTGGTGAGTTCTGTATCTTAGGGAAGAACCTGAGCTCTGAGCAACATTTTCTGTACGAGTCTCTTCCTGATTTCCGTATGGCTTCCCCTCAGTTCTCACTCAACATTGCACAGGGCTCTGCTTACACCAGCTGCCGCAGTGTGATGTCATTTTAATTCCCATGTTCACTTTAGAAACTGTATGGTCCTTTAGAAACTCTAGGAGGGTCAAGGGAGCCTTCTTTATTTCTGTCCCATTAGTAATTAGGGTGTGATATAACACATAGTAGGTGCTCAAGAAATAAAAGAACAAATAAAAGAAGGAATGACTATTATCCCGTGATGAACTCTGGGTCACACAATAGATTTCTCTCGTAAGAATTTGGAAAACATTATTGTGATGAAATGATGCTCAAGCAGTTTTAGTTACTGGAATACAAATGTGGTGTCGTTGTTAATGAAATTTCTTTTACATCAACAATGCCCCTGGATCTGAATTTCAAACAGCCTCTCACCTCCCTACCTCACCTCTGCACTCACGTGTGTAGACCCTGTGTTCTCATGAGGAGCCCTCAAGACGATGTCAACCAGCTCTGGGTGCAAAACTCACTCTGCCACTTAACTGCTTGAGGGAACTTGAGGTTTTTACTCTCACTTGGTCTCAGTTAAAGAGACCTGCCCCCGAGATTGCCATGAGGATGAAATGCCACATGGACAGCACCTACGACAGTGCCTACTATACTATAAATTCTCAGGAAGTTTTAGCTACGGGTTTAGAAAGCATGTCATAATCTACAAAGAGCTTTTGCTCTTACCGTGTCTTCTGGTTGGCATGCCAATCCTGAGAGGAAGCTCTTCTATTTTTATGTTTCAAACAGTAAAATTAAGACAGAAAAAAATCATAGTGGCAGATTCTTATCTAACCCAGTTCTTACCAAATGATGTTCATTTTTTTTAAAAAAAGGATTTTCAATCTAGAGAGAACATTGGAGATGATCTGGTCCCAAACTCTCATTTATCACGTAAGGGAATGAGGAGCAGAGAGAGACCATGATTTGCTTTCAGCACCACTCACCTGCTGGTGGAAGAACTGGGATTGAAGCTCACAGATGTGGACTCTGAAAAAAATGCTTATTTCAGTATTTTTTAGCCAAGATGGTGTACAACTCTGAGGATTGCATCCTCCAGTGGGAACACTTTCTGGTGCTCTGTGGTCTACTCCTGTCCTCCTCTCCTACCTCATTTTCTACTGACATGACTCTCCTCTCTCCTTCCACACTGATTTTTCTGTTATCCCTCAAACATACTCATTCCCCTACGTACTTGCTTTCTGTCCAGAAAGCTCTTCTCCTGCTCCTTTCCACGTCTGCTTTATCACTTAATTCAAGTCTCTGCTCAAATGCCACCTCTTCATAGAGGAATTCTCTATACCAATTAGCCTGTAGACCCTAAATAAAAGAGCCCCAATCCACTACCACCTAACGTTCTCAATGCACTCGCTCTGCTATTTTCTTTATAACACTTATTATTTCCTAATGTTATGTATTTATTTACTTATTTAATGTTATGTCTCTTTCACTATGATGTAGGGTTCATGAGGGCAGTCACTGAGTTTGTTTTGTTCATCATTGCGTCACCACCAAAACTATGCCTGGCACACAGTATATGCTGAAAATATTCATTGATTGTCTACTATGTTCCAAGCACTGAGATAGGCCCTGGGGGGGGGTGGGAATTGTGAGTCAAAAAGATATTCCCTCTGCCTTCCTGCAGTTTCTAATCTAGTAAGGGACACATACATTGATTAAATAATTACAGAAGTATATGGTAAGTGTGTGTAATCAGGAGAAGCAGACTAGTCTTGAGATTCTGGGATTATTTCCCCAAGGAAGTAAATTTCTGCATACACATCTGATGGATAAATGTGTGTAAACTAGGTGAAGAGAGTGGAAGACCGGTGTTCCAACAGAGAGAACACTAATAATACGTTCTACCGGCAAGAAGGGGTAATGATGGAGGGCAGGTATCAGGACGATGGGGAAGTGGGTAGAAATCAGACTGTGGGAGACTCCTCAGGACATGTTAAAGATTTTGGCCTTTATCCTGTGGGCCACGAAAAGTCATTGGAGGATTTTAATCACAGAGGTGATAAGTTCAGTTCTGCCTTTTTCAATGATCCATTTGGTGATTGTTTGAAGAATGATGGGCAAGAGGGTAAGGGAGGGATCAGAATGACTAGTTAGAGGTCACTGCAATAGATCCAGAGGGGAAGTGACAGTGGCTCATACTAGGGTGGAGACTGTGAAAGTGGAAAGAAATGGATGGACCAAGATCTTAGAGTTACACTTAATGTGATTTGGTCAAGGACCAAGATTGAGGAAGAGGGTGTGTCAAGGATAACTCTGAGATTGTTTTTTTTTTACTTGTGAAATTGGATGAAAGGTATTGATGGAGAGATGGAGAATCTTGGAAGATGACAAGTTCATAAATGTTATTTTGGATGTGCCGAATTCGAGATGCTTTTGAGACATCTAAATGCAGGTGTGAAATAGCAAGGAACATAGGTCTGGGGCCCAGGAAAGATATATCTCTGCACTAGAGATACATCTGGCCCTCAAGGCTATAGGTGTATAAAGAGTAGAGGACAGTCTGAGAAGAGGCCTACAGTGGTGCTTTATGAAACGCCATCATTTAACGGCCAGCTGGAAAAAGATGGATATGAAAGGGCACAGAGAAGTGGCCAGAAATGAACGAGAAACCAGGAAAAATGTGTCCCACTGAGGCTGAGGGTGGAAGGTATCTGTGGAGAAAGGCATGATCAGCAATGGCACACATGGCAGGGAGGTGGAGGAAAGGGTGCTGGGGTGGGCCTTTGCGGTTGATGACATCGAGGCCATTTGTGGACTAGTGAGGGCCATTCAAGTGGAACAGTGCAAAAAGAAACCAGATTAGAAGAGGCCAAAGGGAGAGTAACAAGATTTGTAATGGAGATGGCAATAAAAGACGGAACTTTTAAGAAGAATAGGTGTGAAGTTAAGAGAGAGAAAGAGAAAAGGTTATAGTTGGTGGGAGAATGGGTGGGATCCCTGGTAGGTTATTCATCTATTGATTCAACACTGAAGACTCGAGCATGTTTAAATGATGATGGGAAGGAACATCTTCTCAAAGAACATGTTTCAAAGCCTATGTAAATGAGCTGGCCTTGGCAAAGGAATTAAGACCACTCTCCTCTGTTGTAATTAGGAGGGCAAAAGGGCAGGAAGGAAATATTTATTGTAGAGAGTGAGAAAATAAGTTGAACAGAGAGGCAATCCTTTTGAAGTTGGTGGTCATGCCAGTCTGCCCATTGAAGTGACCCTCCAGTCACCTGGGCAGCCATGAACGCCAAGTGAAGACTGATTCAGCTTATTCTAGACTGGGGTTGTTCTAGATGTAGGTGATAAAAAAACCAGAGAGACACTGAGTGAAGAAAGTCAGAGAAAGACAAATATCATACGATATAGCTTATATGTGGAATCTAAACTATAAAGAGGTACAAATGAACTTATTTACAAAACAGAAGTAGAGTCACAGACGTAGAAGACAAGCTTATGGTTACCAAGGTTTATGGTGGGGAGGGATAAACTGGGAGATTGGGATTGACACACTACTACATATATACTATACACTATATATACATATACATATATACTATACACACTACTATATATAAAATAGATAACTAATAAGAATCTACTGACAGGGAGATCAGCTCGGTGCTTTGTGACCACCTAGCGGGGTGGGATAAGGAGGGTGGGAGGGAGGGAGACGCAAGAGGGAGGAGATATGGGAACATATGTATATGTATAACTGATTCATTTTGTTATAAAGCAGAAACTAACACACCATTGTAAAGCAATTATATTCCAATAAAGATGTAAAAAAAGTAAAAAAAAAAAGAACCTACTGTATAGCACAGGGAACTCTATTCAATACTCTGTAATGGCCTATGTGGGAAAAGAATCTAAAAGAGTGGATATATGTATATGTATAACTGATTCACTTTGTTGTACACCTGAAGCTAACACAACATTGTAAGTCAACTGTGCTCCAATAAAAGTTAAAACAACAACAACAACAAAACCAGAGAGGCAAGGAAGTTAAAGATTGTGACAAACGTGTTACGGACATTATGTTGAATAAAGAACACACTTATCATTTTGTTTCCTGGTTGGACGGAGACATTTTCTCTTTCATGTATTTTTATTTTGAGCCCTTTTTTTAGGCGAGGTTTTAGGCTTACCTGGGTCAATTTGGTTCACGTCCACCCTTTATATTTGACTGTGAACTGCTTTGAAGGAAGGGGCCGTAACTAATTCATATCTGCATTGTCAATGGCTGGCTAGGTATTTTTCACATTTTGGATGCCTGATAAATGATAACTAAGTACATTGTATAAACTGATGCATGTGGAGAACATTTAGGCAGGACAATTACCAATAAAAACATTTATCCATTCTTTAATAAGAGAAATAATAATCACCACTATTCTTGATACAGATTTATGGTTTGCTTCTCAAAATAAAACACACAGAGTGAGCTAAAAACTAGACTAAGTTCTGAAGGAGAGAGGTGGTCATTATTTTTTCAGTTCTCTTCGCTAAGGAGATGTTATTGCTCCTCCTTCCAGAGAAAGGAGAAAAAGGGGAACCAACCAGACTAGATCACTTTAAAATTCTTCATTAGCATCCACACTGAATACATTTCAATGGCAGGAGCCTTAACACAGCTCTCACTGTATCTGATGCACGGAAGACGAAGCCTGCCAATCTTGCAACATGTCTCGCGATGAAGGAGGTCAACATATCAGAAAATAAAATCAGTGGCAGAGATTTCAAAGAAATTTATCCCGAGAGTTCTTCTCAATGAATGCAGTGCAAGACTGAAGAATTCAATTACATGAAAAAGAGGCCTTTTAAAAATACCATGCCCAGCTGTTAGTTTTTTGTCATTGCTAACATGAAGGCATATTGTTAGCCATCAGGAAATCCCAACAAATTCATACATTCAGATCACAAGGGATTTGTTTGGTAGATGGATCGGAAATCTGGTCTGCCTCTAGCTCCTTACCCAAGAATTTCATTTCTGCCAAGGAGAACGTTATCCGTAATCAAACACAGAAAAATCTAGCTCGTTGCCACTGAGCTGGTTTATTCCTTTAGAAAAGAATCCTGCTTTTAATTCTGATGGAACATTATAATTAACATTTTTTAAAAAATTTGGCGTTGACCAATTGGATTTCTTCTCTCTTAGAAAGTAGAGATGGTGAAGGGTTGTCTAAGTACATTCTGGAAAGCAGTAGCCTTTGTATGAAGAGCCTTAAAAATTCATCTTATCTTCTCTCCTAATAAATCAAAATCTAGGGGTTAAGTCAAAGGAAATAATATTTTAGACTCTAAAACATAACGCTTAGCTTATATAATTGTTCACTGCTGCTTGTTGTGTAGTGATCTCCTGTGAGACTAACAGCCATTAATCCCCTACATCCTGGCAATACGTGTTCCCTCACAAGGTGACTTCAACACTCCTGCTATCCAGAGGTAGAAACTATTTTTTTATCCCTTGATTTTTGACTGGTTTTTTTTTTGACTTGTCTTGACCAAAAGAACGTGATGTAAGTAGAGTTTCACTGGTTTTTAGACCTCAAGAGGTCTTGGAGTTTCGTTGGCCCTCTTGTCATGCCACCCTGACATCTCCATGTAGGAAAGCCAGTCTAGCTTACAAGAGGATAAAAGGCATTGAGGAGAAGAGAGGCACCCCAGTGCTCAGCCAGCATCGACGGCCAGGCATAGGAATATGGTCATCTTGGACCTTCACACTCAGCTGACCCTCTAGCTGATAGCAACTGCTTCAGTGAGTCCAAGGCAAGCCAGTAGAATCCACCCAGCCACCCAACAGAAACATGAGAAATAATAAAGAAATGTTGTTCTAGGGCAGTTAAGTCTTAGGATGAGACACTCAAAGTGAGGCATACTTGATACACCAAAAAAATGGAAATAATAAACAATATTGGAATGGTTAAATAAATTATGCTATAGTCACATGATGGAATATCATGCAGATATTACAAGTTATTTTGGCAGAGCGTTTTCGGTGGTCTGGGAATGTGCTTGTGTTACAATGTTTAGTAAAAAGAAGTATGAAAAATTTCATATATCATGGGCTCTCATTAAGTAACAGAGAAAATGGCTGGAGAAAAGATACCAAACATTTCAAGGGCTACTAA
Organism: Lagenorhynchus albirostris; assembly: GCF_949774975.1. Lineage (NCBI taxonomy): Eukaryota > Metazoa > Chordata > Mammalia > Artiodactyla > Delphinidae > Lagenorhynchus > Lagenorhynchus albirostris. Next base: position 137,833,301 of record NC_083096.1, on the reverse strand, counting down.
TGATTAAATCAGTTATATCTTTGAACTTGTGTTTTCTCCTAGTCTGTTCTTTTTAGTTTTATTTCAGCTTCCTCCCTTTATTCAAGCCAACAATCATAAATGCTTGTTAAAATAGTGGGTCCCAAATTGAGGCAGAACCTTTGCTAGTGTTTTTAGGAAAGATCACTGTCAACATTTATACTGTCCTGCAGAACCTCCTTCTCTCACAGCTCTTCTCTCTCTGCAGTGTCAGTGGGAAACATGGAAATGAAAGAAGCTAGCTGGGTAGGACATTCACTTGTGGAAAATTTAATCTGGGCAAAATAGTTAAAGAGGGATCAATAAAGAATATGTTTCAGGTTAGGAGGCATATTCTAGTTTGGTTTCTTTCATAGCACTTAGCCTTTCTTTGATGTCAGGTTTTCTATCTGTCTGTTTATTTGCACATCTCTACATCTAGCATGCTAAGTCTGGGATTTTATCTATCTGGTTCCTGCTATATCCTGATCATAGAACTATGTTAGCCATAGAATAGCATTTTAAATAAATATTCATTGAATGAATAAACAATGTAATAGACCAAAAACTGGCTTCATATTCAGCAAGTCTCTGTCAGATGAAAACGTAGTGGAGAAAATCCTGGTCTTAAGAGTCTGAAAACCTACTCTAGAAGTTCTTTAATTTTGGAAAAATCCTCTCACTTCTTTGTGTCTAAATTCCTTGCTATGAAGGAATTTTAGAAGAGGGAATGCAAAAATTTACCCTCAAAATGTAGACGAAAGATTAAGTGAAATTTATGAGAAGGTAAACAGTAAATCCTGGACAATTTTAAACTAGTAACAGTACGTGGCACTTGTCTATGTGCCAAGAGAATTACATGCATTAACTCTTGTCCTTGTTGCTATAGGATGTAGGTATTATTACGTTTCCCACTTTACAGATGAGGAAACTAAGTCTTATGGAGACTTGGACAAGATAGACCAGCTAGGAAGAAGAGTTAGAATGCAACCTTGGTAGAGTTTCTTGGTTGGTTCCAAATCACATACTCATTCTAATATAATAATAATTGCATTTGATAACTCTTACAGATAAATGCTACTACCGTGATACAAGAATGTTAAGATTCTTCTCTCTTTGCTCCTTTTCTGACAAACTCAGATTCTCAAGATTGACAACATAGGATGCTCTAGTCAAATTCCTGAACTTCTCCTTAGGGCACTCTCCTTGGATCCCTTCTCTTTTATTGCCCCGGGATTCAGACTGTGCATTCTAGAAAGAAAAGAAATGCAAGAGCCATATTGTTTCTCAGTCTCCAGGTCCTGCCAATTTATTATTTATTATTTCTCTTATCTGAACTGACACTGCCCTGGTGTGGCCCCTAAAATCTCTCCCCTGGACCTTTGCTGTTCCCTCCTAATGAGTCATTTTACTTCTTGTCTCACCCCTCCCACCTGTCATCTGCACTATGTCAAAATGACCCATCTGTAACTCTGACCTTACCATGTCACTCCCTCTTTCCTATCATTTACAAGGAAGTCCATCAACCTAGCAGAATATACAAGACACTCTAAGACTGAGTCCTTTGTCTTGGTTGTTAGTCCCACACTACTCATTCCCTGCCTGGCAATGTCTGGCTGACTTCTTACCACCCTTCTCACATGGCCTTATTTCTCTTCCTGGTGTGTTTACTCAGGGTTACCACAAATTCTACTCATAATTCCCTTCCAGCCACCAGGACTCAGCTCAGGTGTCACCTCATCCAGGAGGTTCTCCCCAGTCCCACAGCTGAATTGGGTACCCCTCTTTCCTGCTCTTAATACCCTCTGCTTATCTATTTCATCTACCAGAAGGTGAGCCCCGGGATAGCAAAGGAATCCTGTCATTGCTGTCCATGAAGCGAGAATGATATTGGGACCTACACTTTGTAGGATTATTATAAGGGTTAAACGACTTAGCATATGTAAAGTGCTTAGAATAGCGTATACAGCAGCAGTACTCATGGGAAGCACTCAATAACTGTTTGGTATCATCTTAATATTTTCAGAAACCTGTACCACATCTGGCACATAGGAGGCACTAAAGTAAATATTTGCTGATTTTGAGGCACCAAATTGTCTATACTGTCAACATGGTTTAACAATTTCATAATGAATTCTTAGCATCTCCACTGCGTGTCCTTAAAATAAGAAAACAATTTAAAAATTGTCCATTTCAACACAAGGAACCAGGATTCCTTGGAGGAATAGCTGATTTTGGTCTGGGGCAAGCAATATACAAGATGAGCCCAAAGCATCTTATAGCACCAGAACGTAAGGAAGTGACAAAACAAAACAAAGCAAAACACATGCCATGATGGGGTATCGAAAGGACATGAAAGCCAACTGAAAGACGTTCTATTGGTCAAAAAAAAAAAAAAAAAATCTGAGCAACAAAATAAATAAAAGAGTATTAGATTTTTAACACAAAATATAAAATAACTATCCATGAGTCCATACTGATATAAATAAGTGACAATATATAAATAAATGAGAGAGAATAGAGAAATCTCTTGTGCAGAAGAATTTCAAATTATTTCTGTAAATACTTTGCCCTCAAAGAGGTGGAGCAAAACTCCATACTCCTTGAGTCTGGGCGGGGCCTGGTGATTTCGTACAGTACAGAAAAGGAGCAAACAGGAATGACTTCAAAGTGGAGAAGCCAGGCAAACACCATCTCGGCCAGGTGATCATGGCCGACATCAATCTGGATAAGTCTTGATAATACATACCTTTGATGGGATGTAATGAAAATGGTACGTCATCTTTGTGGGGTTCCTCCCCAAAACCTATAACTTGAGTCTAACCGTGAGAAAAATATCAGACAAAACCTAATTGAGGGACTGAGAAACATTCTACAAAATACCTGATGAGTATTCCTCAAAACTGCTCAAGTCATCAAAACCATGGCAAGTCTGAGGAAACTGTCACTGCTAAGAGGATCCTAAGGAGACCCGAGGACTAAATGTTACATAGTATCCTGGACAGGATTCTGGAGGAGAAAAAGGACATGAGGTAAAAACTAGGGATATCTGAGTAAAGTATGGACTTTGTTAATGCTAATGTATTAATTGGTTCATTGACTGTGACAAATATACCATCCTACTATAAGACGATAATGGTAGAACAAACCGGGTGTGGGTTATATGGGAACTCTCTGTACAATCTTTCTATAAATATAAAAATATCCTAAAATAATTTTATTTTTTAAGAAGTGTCTATTACATGCCAGACACTCCGCAAGATATATTTCACTCATTAGCTAATTTAATTCTTGCAGCAACAGATGAGAATATTGAGTCTCAAAGAAACTAAGAGATTTGCCTAAGGTCACACAGCTAATAAATCTCAGAACCAGGATTCAGGCCTGGGAGTATCTGCCTCCAAACTTCATGATCAGTTCATGACATGGTATGGAGACTCTAGGAAAAGAAGGATTCTTCCTGAGGAGTGCCAGTGGTCAGAGACGGCAGTGGGTGTCATCATGCAAGACGAGGATGAGAGTGTTAGTGATTAGCATAGCATAGATGCTCAATACTTTTGATCTCCTTCCATAATTCTTGCACGTCTAGGTTTCTTGACTAACTAATATTCTTATTTCGATGTTTTTACTTTAGGAACGACTACTTAATTTCTTAAGCAACTTCCTTATCCACTCTAAGAAATAAGTTTTGGAAGAATATTTCATTTGCCACTCTACTTTTCCTTAGAGAAGACTTTCACTGCACTTTTGGCTTGGTAACTGGCTTAGGGGAAGTCTTCCTTGATGTGCCAGAATCCTCCCGAGCACAGCAGGGCTGCTGAAATTGTTTGACTTTGCATTGCATTGTTAAGAAATAAAATAAGAGAAAAAAATGCAAGAAAGTGGGAACATTTTGCATCAATATCCTACTTCATTTATACTCTTTCTATTGGAGCATTGATCAGTCTCTTTTAAGTCTTTAAAAATGAAACTTGGAAAAAGAAATTAGTTTCTAGTAAGTTTTGATTATTCTTCCCTGGTGGACTCACACTGTTTTATCATCAGTGTATTTTCCCCCCTTTTATGTTTTCTGGGCTTCTGGCATGAGTTTTACCTCATGGAATGAAGCAAACAAAACTAGTCTCTATACATACATACAACCAAAGATTTTCTTCCCAGTATATATTTATTGAGTCGGTGTATGACTCTTTCTCTCTGTGTGTGTGTGTGTGTGTGTGTGTGTGTGTAGAGAAAGAATAACAACGTCCAATTGATTTACCACGTTGAGTCCAATCAATGGTCTTATAATCAACCACTAGGGCAGGGAACTCCCGCCCATGCCCATCCCACCCCCATTGGCCTCCCCCTGGAATTCCTACCTTTTTACCTACCTGCTCTGCTGGCCCTCTTGCATTTCAAACCTACAGGCTCCACAATTTTCCCACTTGTCTATCCCTGTTCTCCCAGTTTCTATACATGGCACCCATGTCACCACCATTATCCAGATGGGAAGTTTAGAGGGGCCTTGGACTCTTCCCCTGGGCACACTCCCTTTCTCTGTTCAATCGCAAACTCCTCCTTCCCCTCCTTTCTAGTTAATCCAAGGTCCTCATTATTTCTCACCTGGATCCTTGCAATGATCTCCTAATTAGTCTCCTCACCTCCAGGATTTCCCGTCCATAACCTATCTTCCATCCCCCCACTGGTTTAATTTCCCTAAAGCACAGCTCTAAGCCTGTATCCCCACTGCTAAAACAGTTAAATGGCTCCCCACTGCCTCCAGGATAAATGCCAAAATCCTTATCTTGGCATTCAAGGCCCTTCCCCATCTGGCCCTAAACAACCTTTCCAGACTTATCTCCTATTACTGCCCTACATGAATTTTGTGTTCCGGCCAAATTGATCCACTTATTACCGCATGCCTGTGCCGTCTCTGATTATGAGCCTCTCTGCTCAAGTGAATTTTGCTTTTTGGATAGGCTTACTCATTCCTCTCTGTTTGCCGTTAAAGGTAAGCCCACCTAACCCACAAGGTTACTTCTGGCCACCCAGCCCCACCTAATTACCTGTCCTGCTAATTTTGCCTTTTATGTTTACCATTTTAGTGCATGTTCTATGTTTCCACCTCAACTATGAACCTCTCAAGGACAGTAATGGCGGATGTGGTGGACACTTTCAGTGAGCTGGCTCTCTATCAGCCTGTCTTGAAAATAAAGGCATGAGGGCCTGAGTTATGAGATGAATCTGGCAGCTGTCCTCACGATGTACTCAGCATCGTTCTTTCCCTCTGGCAAGTGGGGGTCTGCAGCAACTAAGTCCTTCTCTTTCCTTCTGTCCTCGAGGTTCAGCTCTCCTCCGGGAAGCTTCATGGTCTCTTTTGTAACGGGCTTCCGCATCCACAAGTGACCTTATCCACTGGTTTCCAAGATGTGCTCAGAGATATCTGAACTCCAGTGGAAGATTCTAAGTTGTCTTAAATGGGAGGGGCCTTTATCTCTTTCCTACCTCCTTCTCTCTGTTGATAACCTACTCCAACACACACACACACACACACACACACACACACACACACACACACACGCTCCTGAGTCTGATTTCAATGAACTTCTACCACAATGATTCAAAAATATAGTGAACCCAAGAATCCTCTGAAGAACTTGTTAAATATGTAGATCCCTGTGTCCTACCCCTAGATATTAGGATTCACTAGGTCCGGACTGTGACACAAGAACACATATTTTTAACAAGCTCCCTGTCTGATTCTACTGATGGTCTGAGAACCACACTTTGAGAATCACTGTTTTACACTGTGGCCCTTCATTCCTGCCCACTGGCACTTTCAATCTGGACCACTTTCTATTTCTGAAAATTTCTCTGAACATTCCAACCATGGTGCCCTTTGCTCCAGTTCTGCTTCAACAGCAGTGACTTTCCTTCTAACCCTATCTCTCAAAATCCTACCCACCCACAGGAATGCATGGCTCATGAGAGCAGGGACGTTTATCCCTGTTGTTCAGTGTTGTATCCTCAGCACCTAGAATAGTGCCTGGCACATAGGAGATGCTAAAAAATCTTTGTGGAAGGAAGGAGCGAATCTGCTAAGGGGGAAATCAAGTGCCATTTCTTTCTTGAAGCAGTTCTGGATCACTTCCAAAAGAAATGGTTGCATGTTCTCAATCTTAGCACCTTTTTCCCTGTACTTGATCTTATGGGTTGGCAAACTCTTTTCTATAAAGGGCCAGATAAACATTTTAGGCTTTGTGGGACATATAGACACTGTTGAAACCATTCAGTTCTGCAGGTGTAGTGCAGAAGCAGCCAAAAACAATATGGAAACAAATGATCATGGTTGTGTTGCAATAAAACTTTATTTATAAAAACCAGGCAGATGGTGGGCTGGATGTGACCCATAGACTGTACTTTGCTGACCCCTGCTCTATTAATTTATGTATAAAATTTCTTTCTTTGGTTAGATTCCTAGATTATAAATTCCTTGAGGCAGAGACAGAATCTTATTAGGAAATAAATGTGTGTGTGTACATGGGCATTGTGCATGTGTGTCTGTGTGCATGTATGTTCACATGTGTACATATACATTTATATATGTAGATACAAATACAAAACACACACACACACATACTGAGTGCTTGTGAATGTATTATTTAACTTCTTTGATCCTCAGTTTTCTCATTGCTAAGACCTCCTTCTAGGATACTAGAGATGAAGTGCTTAACCTATAACACATGCTCAATGAGTCTTACTTTCCTTCCTCTTTTTCCTTAAAACAGCACTGCCATCCCCTCTACAGTGCACTCAGCAAACATTTATTGTGGGCCTACAACGTCAAAGGACCACACGTGGAACTCAGTGAAATTCTGAGGTGAATGAGAAGAGAGCTGGGAGAGTAGCACCCATTCTAGATCAGGAGTCAGAGATGTGTGACCTAGTCCCAACTCCACTCACTCCTTCCCCAGCACATTGACTTTCCCATTCTTGGAGACAGCCATTCCATACCTTTTCATTCTCCTCACGCCTCCCAGAGTCCCTACTCACACCCTCACCTTCTTAGCTAATGACCTCACCTCATACTTCACTGCAAATAGATGCTACCATAGCATTCTGTCACATTCCAACCTCAGCGCTACAAACGCCCTCTCAACTCTCTGCACCTGTGCTCTGTGCCTTTCCTCCTGCTCCCATGGGTGCAGTGTCCCTACACGTATCAGAGCCAGACCCCCCCACCCACCTCTGAGGCCCCTCCCTTCTCCCTTGCCAAGGACTTTTGTCTTTTACACATATTCTCTCTCCTTTGCATCATTAGTCATCCACCAAACATGCTCTCATATCTCCCATTTAAAAGCAAAAACAACGAAAGCCCTAAAGATGCAAGTGAAGTTCCCTTTCCCATTCATATTTCTAGCCCATTCCAATTGGCCTCCTTCACCACTCTCAAGGCCAGCAGTACCCTCCATGTTGCCAAGTCCAATGGACACCTCTCTATACTCATTTTACCTGTGGGTGGGATTCCAGACCTGACCACTGCCTCCTTGAATTGCTCTCCTCTCTTGGCTTACACAGTTTCAGCACCCCTGGTGGTTTCCATCTAACTTCACTGGCCTCTCCTTCTTCATCTCCTTGGCTGGTTCCTCCGCTTCCTCTCCCAAATCCTGGGGCTCCTGTATCTTCTCTATCCACACATTCTCCCTGAGTGAGCTCACCACGGCTGTAAGTACCATCTAAATGCTAGTGACCCCCAAGTTTCTATCTCCAGCACAGAATAATATCCTGAGCTCTAGATATCACCGAGTTTTCTACTAGATGTCTCAAATGTAATATGTCTTCAGTGAAGCTCCTCATAGCCACCCAAGCCAGTCCTTCTCCAAGTCTTCCTCATCTCAGCAAATGGCACCTTTTTGCTTAAGAAAACCCCTTGGAGTCACGCTTGATTTCTCCCTTTTTTCACACTCTCTCTGCGCCAATCTAATCAAACTCTATTGGTTGAACTTCCCAAATCTATCTCCACTTCAACTCCACTAGCCAACCTAGTTCAACTGCTTGTAACAACCTTCAGACCTAAACTTTTCCTCTGGCATCATTAACCTCCCATTCTACTAGTTCATCACCATTGCCTAGCAAACAGGCTCTCCTGTCTCCCCTCTTAAAAGCAAGACAAAAACCATGGATGACTGCAATACTCCCTAACTGGTTTTCTACATAACTCTACTCCCCCAAAACCTATGTTCCACATGGCAGCCAGAAAGCCCACCAAATAAACATAAATCTGATTGTGTCCCTTCCATGCTGGAAACCCTTCCCATTGCTTACCACTGGTAAAAACAAAAACAAAAGCAAAAACAAAATAAAAACAAGCTTCTGCCTACCTCCCAGGCCCCAACAAATGCCATTCTTCCAGCCCATGATGTTTCATCCACAAGGACCTTCTTGCAGTTGATTAAACCCAGCAAGCCCCCTCCTACCTCTGGGTCTTTGAATTTGCTGTTTCCTCTGCCTGAAATGCCCTTCAACTCTTTCTGTGGCTGCCTCATTCTATCCTTTAGGGCTCAGCTTAATTGTCCCTTTTTCAGAGACCCCCTTCCATGACCACCTTCGCTAGAATAATACCATAACGTGCAAGTGTTCTATTTGATATTCCTCTGTTTATTTCCTTCATAGACATTATCACAACAAGTTATTCATTGTTTATTAATTACCTCATTTTTTTTCTAGTTTGTGGCCTGTCTTTCATTGACAGATGTAAGTTCCATGAGGACAAGACTTTGCCATAATCATTGTAGAGTCCTAACACTTAGTCTAATGCTTAGCACATGGTAGCAGCTCAATAAATATTTGTTAAATGAACTGATGACACGTTCTCATCTCCAGACCTCCACCCAGCCATTTGGGATACCTCTCTTTTCTTTGTCTGCTTGGCAAAGCTACTTTTGTCATCCAGATTCATCCTAAAAAGCACCTCCTCTGTGTTTCTATTCCTCTGGGAGGTGGCCACTCCTCCTTCTGTGCCTTCATGCTTTCTGTCCCCACCTCTATCACAGCACTAGTAATAATAACAATCACTCCTGTTTATCGAGCATCACTCCACATGCAGTGCCAAGCGTTTTAAAAATATTGTCTAACTCAAAATATACAACCTCACTCGGAGATAGGAAATATGCCCTCCATTATACAGATGATAAAACTGAGTCCCAGAGAATTTAAGCAACTTGTCCAAGGTCACAAACTAAGGCAGAACCAGAGATTCAAACCCAAGTCTGTCTAATTGCAAAGGTCATTTTCTTCAGCAACTGAGCTACAGCTTATACTTTCTTGCACTGTAATTTCTTACATAGCTGTCCCTCCCAACCTTTCTGAGAGCAGCTCTGAACATCCGCAGGATCTAGAACCCCACTAGGAACAGAACTGGTGTTTAAGAAATATTTGTGGAACAAAGAAATCTGTCATCCACAAGTTGATCGAACGCTTTCTGAACCTAATAATACATATTAACAGCCAGGAAGGAAAGGAGCAAAAGAAAGAAATTCAGTTGGAAGGCTCCAAGAAGGAGGTACGCAAAACAGCTAAGTGGGCGAAGTGTGTGGAGTCCCAGCCTGGATGCTTTTCACACCAAAGACAATACCAAGGTCACTGCCAAAGAAGACGTACATTATGTAATTAGGGAGCACACTGCCAGCCATTACTCCAGAAGCTATTTCAAATTGAAACATGCCGGTGTTTGCTCATGTCCCTGTTCACATGAACAAAAGGCCTACATCTTGGAAACTGCTTTTCTTTGTTTGTTTGTAACAGCTCAAGGCATTCTTTGCTTGGCAGCCCGTGGCACAATCTTGCTGCAAGCACCGCCTGGACCCCAGGCGCTGTGGACTGTCGGAAGGAAATGAGGAGGTAAATGAGATGCCCAGTTTGTGCCTGGGGCATGGTTATTGGATGGCGTCATGAGACAATGGAGCCTGTGGGCTCCTGCCTCCTGGGGTGCGACCCATCTTTGTAGATGGCAAAACGGGGGCTGTCTGTGGGAACGACCTGGGAACACCCACAAAGACAGGACAGACCAGGGCTGCGTCTCCCATTTCTGTGCCAGGCTTGCTATACTTTCTCATTGGTTCCTGACAGCAACATGGTATTCCCACTTTGCAGATGAGAAAACTAAAGCTCAAAGCATTCATGGCTTGCAAAGGTGACACAACCAGTGGCTGAGCTCAGGTGTAAGCACTGGTTTGTCTGACTATAAACTTTATGATTACTTTTCTGTCTTGTTACCAGTGAAGCTCTCACTTCACTCCTGCCATATTGGCATACTTGCTGTTCCTCAACCCTCCCACAGTCCTGCCCTGGAACTTTCATACTTGTTCTTATTTGTGCCTGACTGTCTCTCCCCTCAGATTATGCACGTCCCACCCCATTCCTACCTTCAAGTCCTAAAACAACGTCACTCTCTCAATGAGGCCTTTCCCAACAGCCACGACTGTCATTCCCTATCTTCTTCCTTTCTTGGCTTTTCTCCATCAAACGTATGTCCATTTGACCTAATAAAGATCTACATTTATTTTCCTTGTTGTTTTTGCCTACTGTCGTTTCCCCAAAACTAGAATGTAAACCCCATGGAATCAGTAAAACTGATGTATGTCTAGAGCCTAAAATAGTGTCTGGCACATAGCTGGTGTTCAATAAATGTGCACTGACTGAAAGAATAATTTGAACTTCCAAACAATTTGGACATCAGTAGATCAAGTACATCAGTATGAAGTTAATGCTTCTGGGGGGAAGTTACTGAGACAATAAAAGTTGGATCAAAGAGCTGGCAATACTGACTAGTACGGAGAATGGTATGCTAGATCCAGATTGTCTGGGCTTGAATGCTATCCCCATTCCTATTAATTTATCATCTTGGATGAGGAGCCAGACTTCTCTGTGCCTCAGTTTCCTCATTTGTAAACTATGTATGATAAAAGTATTTCTCACATAGGGCAGTTTTGAAGATCGAGCTAGGAGACCTTCAAGATGGCGGAGGAGTAAGACCCGATCACCTTCCTCCCCACAAATACACCAGAAATACATCTACATGTGGACCACCTCCTACAGAACACCTACTGAACGCTGGCAGAAGACCTCAGACTTCCCAAAAGGCAAGAAACCCCCCACGTACCTGGGTAGGGCAAAAGAAAAAAGAATAAACAGAGACAAAAGGATAGGGATGGGACCTGCACCATGGGAGGGAGCTGTGAAGAAGGAAAGGTTTCCACACACTAGGAAGCCCCTTCGTGGGTGGAGACGGCAGGGTGGCGGGGTGGAAACTTCGGAGCCATGGAGGAGAGCACAGCAACAGGGGTGCAGAGGGCAAAGTGGAGAGATTCCTGCACAGAGGATCGGTGCCGACCGGCACTCACCAGCCCGAGAGGCTTGTCTGCTCACCGGGCGGGGCGGGCGGGGCTGGGAGCTGAGGCTCCGGCTTCGGAGGTCGGTTCGCAGGGAGAGGACTGGGGTTGGCTGTGTGAACACAGCCTGAAGGGGGCTAGTGCGCCACGGCTAGCTGGGAGGGAGTCCGGGAAAAAGTCTGGAGCTGCCAAAGAGACAACAGGCCATTGTTTCGGGGTGCGCGAGGAGAGGGGATTAAGAGCGCTGCTTAAAGGAGCTCCACAGATGGGCGCGAGCTGCGGCTCTCAGCACGGACCCCAGAGACGGGCATGAGACGCTAAGGCTGCTGCTGCCGCCACCAAGAAGCCTGTGTGCGAGCACAGGTCACTCTCCACACCTCCCCTCCCGGGAGCCTGTGCAGCCCGCCACTGCCAGGGTCCCGTGATCCAGGGACAACTTCCCCGGAAGAATGCATGGCGCGCCTCAGGCTGGTGCAACGTCACGCCGGCCTCTGCCGCCGCAGGCTCGCCCCGCACTCTGTACCCCTCCCTCCCCCCGGCCTGAGTGAGCCACACCCCCGAATCAGCTGCTCTTTTAGCCCCGTCCTGTCTGAGCGAAGAACAGATGCCCTCAGGTGACCTACACGCAAAGGCAGGGCCAGATCCAAAGCTGAACCCCAGGAGCTGTGTGAACAAAGAAGAGAAAGGGAAATTTCTCCCAGCAGCCTCAGGAGCAGCGGATTAAATCTCCACAATCAACGTGATGTACCCTGCAGCTGTGGAATACCTGGATAGCCAACGAATCATCCCAAAATTGAGGCAGTGGACGTGGGGAGCAACTGTAGACTTGGGGTTTGCTTTCTGCATCTAGTTTGTTTCTGGCTTTATGTTTATCTTACTTCACTATTTAGAGCTTATTATCATTGGCAGGCTTATTGATTTGGTTGCACCCTTCCTTATTTTATATATATATATATATATATTTCCTTTTTCTCTGTGAGTGTGTATGTGTATGCTTCCTTGTGTGATTTTGTTTGCATACCTTTGCTTTTACCATTTGTCCTAGGGTTCTGGCTGTCCGGTTTTTTTTTTGTTTGTTTGTTTAGTATATATAGTTTTTAGCACTTGTTATCATTGGTGGATTTGATTTTTGGTTTGGTTGCTCTCTTCTTTCTTTCTTTCTTTTTTTATTACTTTTAAATTTTTTAATTTTTAATAATGTTTTATTTTAATAAATTTATTTTATTTCTCTTTTCTTCTTCCTTCCTTCCTTCCTTTCTTCCTTTCTTTTTCCCTTTTCTTCTGAGCTGTGTGGCTGACATGGTCTTGGTGCTCCGGCCAGTTGTCAGGCCTGTGCCTCTGAGGTGAGAGACCCGAGTTCAGGACATTGGTTCACCAGAGACCTCCCAGCTCCATGTAATATCAAACGGCCAAAGCTTTTCCAGAGATCTCCTTCTCAACACTAAGACCCAGCTCCACTCGACGACCAGCAAGCTACAGTGCTGGACGCCCCATGCCAAACAACTAGCAAGACAGGAATACAACCCCACCCATTAGCAGAGAGGCTGCCTAAAATCATAAAAAGGTCACAGACAGCTGAAAACACTCCACCGGATGTGGTCCTGCCCACCAGAAAGACAAGATCCAGCCTCATCCACCAGAACACAGGCACCAGTCCCTTCTCCCAGGAAGCCTACACAACCCACTGAACGAACCTTAGCCACAAGGGGAACACACCAAACTCAATGGGAACTACGAACCTGCAGGCTGGGAAAAGGAGACCCCAAACACAGTAAGTTAAGCAAAATGAGAAGACAGAGAAACACACAGCAGATGAAGGAGCAAGGTAAAAACCCACCAGACCAAACAAATGAAGAGGAAATAGGCAGTCTACCTGAAAAAGAATTTAGACTAATGATAGTAAGGATGATCCAAAATCTTGGAAATAGAATGGAGAAAATACAAGAAACATTTAACAAGGACCTAGAAGAACTAAAGAGCAAACAAACAATGATGAACAACACAATAAATGAAATTAAAAATTCTTTAGAAGTAATAAATAGCAGAATAACTGAGGCAGAAGAACAGATAAATGACCTGAAGATAAAATAGTGGAAGTAACTATTGCAGAGCAGAATAAAGAAAAAAGAATGAAAAGAATTGAGGACAGTCTCAGAGATGTCTGGGACAACATTAAATGCACCAACATTCGAATTATAGGGATCCCAGAAGAAGAAGAGAAAAAAAAGGGACTGAGAAAATATTTGAAGAGATTATAGTTGATAACTTCACTAATATGGGAAAGGAAATAGTCAATCAAGTCCAGTAAGCGCAGAGAGTCCCATACAGGATTAATCCAAGGAGAAACATGCCAAGACACATATTAATCAAACTATCAAAAATTAAATACAAAGAAAAAATATTAAAAGCAGCAAGGGAAAAACAAATAACATACAAGGGATTCCCCATAAGGTTAACAGCTCATCTTTCAGCAGAAACTCTGCAAGCCAGAAGGGAGTGGAAGGGCATATTTAAAGTGATGAAAGGGAAAAACCTACAACTAAGATTTCTCTTCCCAGCAATGATCTCATTCAGATTCGATGGGGAAATTTAAACCTTTAAAGACAAGCAAAAGCTAAGAGAATTCAGCACTACCAAACCAGATCTACAACAAACACTAAAGGAACTTCTCTAGGCAGGAAACACAAGAGAAGGAAAACACCTACAATAACAAACCCAAAACAATTAAGAAAATGGTAATAGGAACATACATATCTATAACTACCTTAAATGTAAATGGAATAAGCGCTCCAACCAAAAGACATAGATTGGCTGAATGGATACAAAAACAAAACCTGTATATATGCTGCCTGCAAGAGATGCACTTCAGACCTAGGGACACATACAGATCGAAAGAGAGGGGATGGAAAAAGATATTGCATGCAAATGGAAATCAAAAGAAAGCTGGAGTAGCAATTCTCATTTCAGACAAAATAGACTTTAAAATAAAGACTATTACAAGAGACAAAGAAGGACACTACCTAATGATCAAGGAATCAATCCAAGAAGAAGATATAACAATTGTAAATATTTATGCACTCAACATAGGAGCACCTCAATACACAAGGCAAATGCTAACATCCATAAAAGGGGAAATCAACAGTAACACAATACTAGTAGGGGACTTTAACACCCCACTTTCACCAATGGACAGATCATCCAAAATGAAAATAAATAAGGAAACACAAGCTTTAAATGATACATTAAACAAGATGGACTTAATTGATATTTATAGGACATTCCATCCCAAAACAGCAGAATACACATTTTTCTCAAGTGCTCATGGAACATTCTCCAGGATAGATCATATCTTGGGTCACAAATCAAGCCTTGGTAAATTTAAGAAAATTGAAATCGTATCATGTACCTTTTCTGACCACAACGCTATGAGACTAGATATCAATTACAGGAAAAAATCTGTAAAAAATACAAACACATGGAGGCTAAACAGTACACTACTTAATAACCAAGAGATCACTGAAGAAATCAAAGAGGAAATCAAAAAATACCTAGAAACAAATGGCAATGAAAACACGATAACCCAAAACCTATGGGACACAGCAAAAGCAGTTCTAAGAGAGAAGTTTATAGCAATACAATCCACCTCAAGAAACAGGAAACATCTCAAATAAACAACCTAGCCTTACACCTAAAGCAATTAGAGAAAGAAGAACCAAAAAACCCCAAAGTTAGCAGTAGGAAAGAAATCATAAAGATCAGATCAGAAATAAATGAAAAAGAAATGAAGGAAATGATAGCAAAGATCAATAAAACTAAAAGCTGGTTCTTCAAAAAGATAAAAATAATTGATAAACCATTAGCCAGACACATCAAGAAAAAAAGGAGAAGACTCAAATCTATAGAATTAGAAATGGAACAGGAGAAGTAACAACTGACACTGCAGAAATACAAAGGATCATGAGAGATTACTACAAGCAATGATATGCCAATAAAATGGACAACCTGGAAGAAATGGACAAATTCTTAGAAATGCACAACTTTCTGAGACTGAACCAGGAAGAAGTAGAAAATATTTCAACAGACCAATCACAAGCACTGAAATTGAAACTGTGATTAAAAATTTTCCAACAAACAAAAGCCCATGACCAGATGGATTCACAGGCAAATTCTATCAAACATTTAGAGAAGAGCTAACACCTATCATTCTCAAACTCTTCCAAAATATAGCAGAGGGAGGAACATTCCAAAACTCATTCTACAAGGCCACCATCAGCCTGATACCAAAACCAGACAAAGATGTCACAAAGAAAGAAGACTATAGGCCAATAACATTGATGAACATAGATGCAAAAATCCTCAACAAAATACTAGCAAACATAATCCAACAGCATATTAAAAGGATCATAACCATGACCAAGTGGGGTTCATCCCAGGAATGCAAGGATTCTTCAATACATACAAATCAATCAATGTGATAAACCATATTAACAAATTGAAGGAGAAAAACCATATGATCATCTCAATAGATGCAGAAAAAGCTTTCAACACATTTTTTTTATGATAAAAACCCTCCAGAAAGTAGGCATAGAGGGAACTTACCTCAACATAATAAAGGCTACATATGACAAACCCTCAGCCAACATCATTCTCAATGGTGAAAAACTGAAAGCATTTCCTCTAAGATCAGGAACAAGACAAGATTGCCCACTTTCACTGCTATTATTCAACTTAGCTTTGGAAGTTTTAGCCAGGGCAATCAGAGAAGAAAAAGAAATAAAAGGAATCCATATCAGAAAAGAAGAAGTAAAGCTGTCACTGTTTGCAAATGACATGATACTATACATAGAGAATCCTAAAGATGCTACCAGAAAACTACTAGAGCTAATCAATGAATTTGGTAAAGTAGCAGAATACAAAGTTAATGCCCAGAAAACTCTTGCATTCCTTTACACTAGTGATGAAAAATCTGAAAGAGAAATTAAGGAAACACTCCCATATACCATTGCAACAAAAAGAATAAAATACCTAGGAATAAACCTACCTTAGGAGACAAAAGACCTGTATGCAGAAAACTATAAGACACTGATGAAAGAAATTAAAGATGATATGCAGAAAACTATATGCAGAAAACTATAAGACACTGTATGCAGAAAACTATAAGACACTGATGAAAGAAATTAAAGATGATACAAACAGATGGAGAGATATACCATGTTCTTGGATTGGAAGAATCAACACTGGGAAAATGACTCTATTATCCAAAGTAATCTACAGATTCAATGCAATCCCTATCAAACTAGCACTGGCATTTTTCACAGAACTAGAACAAAAAAATTCACAGTTTGTATGGAAACACAAAAGACCCCAAACAGCCAAAGCAATCTTGAGAAAGAAAAATGGAGCTGGAGTAATCAGGCTCCCAGACTTCTGACTATACTACAAAGCTACAGTGATCAAGAGAGTATGGTACTGGCACAAAAACAGAAAGATAGATCAATGGAACAGGATAGAAGGCCCAGAGATAAACTCCCATACATATGGTCACCTTATATTTGATAAAAGAGGCAAGAATATACAGTGGAGAAAAGACAGCCTCTTCAATAAGTGGTGCTGGAAAATCTGGACAGCTACATGTAAAAGAATGAAATTAGAACAGTGCCTAACACCATACACAAAAATAAACTCAAAAGGGATTAAAGACGTAAATGTAAGGCCAGACACTATAAAACCCTTAGAGGAAAACATAGACAGAATGCTCTATAACATAAATCACTGCAAGGGTCTTTTTGACCCACCTCCTACAGAGATGGAAATAAAAACAAAAATAAACAAATGGCACCTAATGAAACTTTTGCACAGCAAAGGAAACCATAAACAAGACGAAAAGACGACCCTGAGAATGGCAGAAAATATTTGCAAATGAAGCAACTGACAAAGGATTAATCTCCAAGATTTACAAGCAGCTCATGCAGCTCAGTGGCAAAGAAACAAACAACCCAATCCAAAAATGGACAGAAGACCTAAATAGATATTTCTCCAAAAAAAATATACAGATCGTCAACAAACACATGAAAGGATGCTCAACATCACTAATCATTCGAGAAATGCAAATCAAAACTACAATGAGGGCTTCCCTGGTGGTGCAGTGGTTGAGAGTCCGCCTGCCGATGCAGGGGACACGGGTTCGTGCCCCGGTCCGGGAGGATCCCACATGCCATGGAGTGGCTGGGCCCGTGAGCCATGGCTGCTGGGCCTGCGTGTCCGGAGCCTGTGCTCCGCAGGGGGAGAGGCCACAGCAGTGAGAGGCCCGCGTACCACAAAAAAAAAACCAAAAAAAAACCTACAATGAGGTATCACCTCACATCAGTCAGAATGGCCATCATCAAAAAATCTACAAAAAATAAATGCTGGAGAGGGTGTGGAGAAAAGGGAGCCCTCTTGCACTGTCAGTGGGAATGTAAATTGATAACAGCCACTATGGAGAACAGTATGGAGGTTCCTTAAAAAACTAACAATAGAACTACCATACGACCCAGAGATCCCACTACTGGGCATATATCCTGAAAAAAACCATAATTTAAAGAGTCATGTACCACAAGGTTCGTTGCAGCTCTATTTACAAAAGCCAGGACATGGATGCAACCTAAGTGTCCGCTGACAGATGAATGGATAAAGAAGATGTGGCATGTATATACAATGGGATATTACTCAGCCATAAAAAGAAACGAAATTGAGTTATTTGTAGTGAGGTGGATGGACCTAGAGTCTGTCATACAGAGTGAAGTAAGTCAGAAAGAGAAAAACAAATACCTTATGCTAATACATATATATGGAATCTAAAAAAAAAAAAAAAAGGTTCTGAAGAACCTAGGGGCAGGACAGGAATAATGATGCAGATGTAGAGAATGGACTTGAGGACATGGGGAGGGGGAAGGGCAAGCTGGGATGAAGTGAGAGAGTGGCATGGACATATATACACTACCAAGTGTAAAATCGATAGCTAGTGGGAAGCAGCCACATAGCACAGGGAGATCAGCTCAGTGTTTTGTGACCACCTAGAGGGGTGGGATAGCGAGGGTGGGAGGGAGACACAGAAGGAGGGGATAAGGGGATCTATGTATATGTATGGCTGATTCACTTTGTTCTAAAGCAGAAATTAACACACCATTGTAGAGCAATTATACTCCAATAAAGATGTAAAAAAAATAAAGATCGATGGAGTTATTATGTGTAAGGTATCTAAGATAGAGCCTGGCACATTGTAACTTGCTTTTATTATCATTATCTATTTAACTATCAGTTCCATTGAACCATCATGCTGTAAAATTTTCTCATGAAAGGATGTAAACCTAGGTTCATCTCTCTTCAGGCACCAAGAAAATCACTCAACCATGCTGAGATTATTGTGAGAAGGAAAAGAAAAACACAGAACAAAATAATGCAGAAAACAACCAACACCTCGATTTCCTATCAGCCCTCGGTTAAAAATCAAGCCCTGTAGCAGTATGTTCGGACACTTAGGCATTGATTTCAAGAGGTAACTTAGACTTTCCCTGAAATAGTAAAAGGGTAAGAAATTACAAGGCAATGATACTGGAGTAATTTGATTTATTTAGGGAGAGAGTGAGCTTTGTTAGCTTATGACCATCATGACTATCCCCTTCATTTCCTCAGAACCAAGGACATGGCTGGTGTTCAAAGCTCAAAGCAACATATAATATATGAAGCAAAGTACTGGTACCATCTGGATCCTGAGGTCAATAGTCCTCTCCTTCTTGAAGGCAGGGAGAGCTGGATAATTAACTAGATTGCTCTTGGGAAGTGTCCAGCCTATGGGCTACTGTGCCCAATGCAGGCACCTGAACAGGATCACCTGTTACCACCCATTCACTTCTCTGCTCTTTCCTTCGACAAATATTCATGGATCACCGTTACAGTGCCAGGCCCTGAGCTAGCTACTGGGGTCACTGAGGTGATAAGAAGGACACGGTCCCTGTCTTCATGAGGATTTACAGTCTAACAGGCTCTCATGCTGACTGAAATGATGGGCTGGAGTTTTCTGTACTCAGTTTTCTAGAGGGAAGTAGAATTCTCTCTTTCTCTCTCACTCACTCACTCTCTCTCTCTCTCCTTCTGTACCTACCTTTCATCTAATCATCCCTCTATCCATTGAAGACTTGCTGAACACAACATGCCAGGTCCTGCTGCAAGGTGCAAGGGATTACAGTTGACTGTGTAAGTTATTTCATGGGTATGGAGTCTGTCTTGCTCCACAAACAATGTAAGATGGGGAGAACTCACACAAGTAGATCAATGCTTTAAAGTGTTACGGTTCCCACAGGTATGGGGCTTTGGGGTGGGGCAGATGGAAGAGGACTATGTTTTTAAAGAGAAAGGGGGGCTTCAGGCAAACACTGGAGACTGGATATTGGGACCAATGAAGAAGACTTCCCATCAGACATGGTGTGAGGTTAGACTTCCCCCAGACGACAATTTAAGATGTACACGTTAATACCGAAGAGTCTAAAGAAAAACTACATAGGGCGTGACAGTCAGGAAGGGAGAGAAAAAGTGGTTATATCGGCGATATTCATGAGACATAAGACTTTCTTGAACCTGCTAATTGATAAATACATAAAGGCGTATTCACACCCCCGCAAGGTAACTGCTGTTTCAACTTTCTCTAAAACTTGATCTCTCACTAGATGGTCCTTTAATCACTAATGACAGCTACGGCTTCTACAATGACAAGTAGAGAAGAATAAAGCCATACTCCTCTGATCTTGTCATCTGATTGCTCAAAAACTTCTAACGGCTGCCAATCTCCTACAGAATGGAGTTCAAACTCTTCGCCATAATTCTCCAGGTCCCTCAAGAAGGCTCCAGCTTTCTTTCTGCTCTTTCTCCCACTGCTCCTTTCATGCAGCGAATAAAGCACCACGTTGGACCGTTTGGACTGCTGTAAACGCCAACTTCTATTTCCACACATCTAATCCTTTGCTTAACGAGTAGTTTTTATCAGAACGCTTTTCCCAACACCTTGCCCTATGGAAACGCTACCCAGAGTCGGAGTCCATCTCAAATGCCACTAACTTATGTATTCATCCACCTATTCGAGAATTATTTATTGAGAACCCTACTAAGTGTCAGTCCTTGGTAATAGCAAGATGAATGAGAAATGATTTCTTGCTCAAGGAGTTTGTGGCCTTAGTCAAAGGTGGAGGAGGGGAGGAAGCAAATACAAGTTTGATGAATTATTTCTCTGATTTCTCCAGGTCATCAAAATAAATCTTTGCTTCCAAACTCCCTGGCACAAGGGGCAGACATACAGTAAATAATACAATACAGTAAAATACAGTGTCATTTACTTATTTGCTTGTTTACTTTTTACGTTTACTTATTTGCTTGTTTGCTTAATTATTTTGTTGTATATTTGTATCTCTATTATCACACTTAACATTTATTGATTTACTTATTTGCTTGTTTGCTTAATTATTCATTGTTTATTCGTATCTCTATTATTACACCATTCTTTTCTTTGTGCCCGGTTCCTCTAGCAGAGGGCAAAAGTCTTGACTTGACTGCTTCTAGATACTTCTGCTCACCGTGCCTTCCACACAAAAGGTATCCTAAATGTTTGTGGGATAGAAGTGAATTGAAACAGGGAAAGAAAAGGCCAAAGGTGAGGTAAAGGAGAGCTGAGAGGCCAAAGTCATCCATTAATTTCAGTTTGAGTATTTTAAACCGTACGATTTCCTCCAGGTTACTAAAGCAAATTTATCTGAGCAAATAAGCTTTCATATTTGCATTTCTTTGAACGCTAATTTGACATGCAAATAAGCCACTAACTAGAGCAGGGCTTCAATCAGCAGTTTTTAAACAGAAATCCCCATAGCTATTGAGATATCTGTGCTTAGAAAGGAACCAGCATTAGCCAGCGTCGGTAACAATGATAGAAAGTAACACTTTCTCCACATTCTTCTTGAGGTGCTCTATCCACCTCTTCCAGGGCCTCTTTCCCTGAAAATCAGACTCTGAGAGCTGATACCAATGTAATGGCCTTTCAGGCCACTTGGTCCAGCTCTCCCAGCTCTCAGATAGCATCTTCTCTGCCGGTGGCATCCAGGCTCTCTTGATGCACCACCAGCAACAGGGAGCTCGTTACCTCTTAAAAATGTGCTCTCACAGTCCACAAAGACGTTCTTATATCGAACAAAGGAAATTCACTTCTTCGTAGCGTCATTCCTGCCAGAGCCATACAGATTCCTCTCTTCCATAAAACAGTGCCTCAGACGTTTGAACACAGCAATCGGATATACCATAAACATAATGGTAGTCACCCTAATCATCACCATCGTCATCACCCATACTGAGTCTCAACTATCGCACTCCATTCTCATCTCTCTTCACTTGACTCTGGTAAGCCCATGTCCCCCTCTGTGACTTTTACATGCCACTCCCTTCTGAATGACTAGCTTTTGATCTTATCACTCAGGACTCAACTCAAATGTCCCCTCTTCAGAGAAGCTGTGTCTGACCTTCCTAGCTGAAATTGAACTATCCTCATGCTGCCTTTCCCTACATACTCCAGGCCCCTTTCACTGCGTTAACCTATATTTTAAAACTAGAACTCACAACTCTCTGAAATTGTCTGGTGTAATAAAGAGTGTGACTCCATTTTCCATGTTGGCTGACAACTTTTAAGCCTGATTCCTCCCTCTTCTGCCCCACTTCTAGGCAAGCTAGAAAGCCGGGCGAGAAAGCCTGGGTATGCCCTCCTTTGACGTTGGTGAGAGGTTCAAACCATATAAACCTCTACCTGTGTGCAGAGACCCTCACCCCATGCCTACTCCCTACCCACTGTGAAAACTCCAAACCAATCTCATTTCCTGACTTTCTCAAACCATTTCAGACCAGCTTGGGAGGCCTGCCCTAATCTCCACAGAGAGCCTTATTACATGAGTCATATTAATAAATCATTTCATACCTTGTTGGTGTATGTGTGGCATCATCAGTTTCAACATTGGAACCGACTTTTGGGTGGGAATCCATTCCGTTTCCGAAGAGGGGCTACAACGTCTGTTTTATTGATTTGTTCGTCTCTCATTCCCTCTTTCTCTCTCGCTGAAATGGAAGCTCTGATTCTCTACCATCTCTGTGGGGCACAGAGAGATGCCTGCCTGAAGTCAAGGCTCAGTAAATACAAAATGAATGAAGAAATGATTCTGGAGACGTCTCTCTGGAGCAACTCCAGTTCATCCCAGACTGAGTGGAAGATTTAAAAGATGTGATTATTAGAAAATTGTTTCTTGACCACAGGACAAGATGGCAGAGTAGGAGGACCTTTAGCTCACCTCCTCTCACGAGAACACGAAAATCACAACTAACTTCTGAACAACCAACGATACAGAAGACTTGAACCTACCAAAAAAGATATTCTACATCCAAAGACAAAGAAGAAACCACAATGAGATGGTAGGTGTGGTGCACTCATGATATAATCAAATCATACATCCCCTGGTAGGTGACCCATGAACTGCAGAAGAAATGATTCTGAAGTTCTTACACTAGTTTTCCTTATAACGGTCCCAAATAATGGCTCCTATACGCTTACGTCCACTAGTTACTACTAGCAAACTAGGTGCCAGACACTGTTCTTAGTGTTTTATGTGAATTATTTCCTTTATTCCTTATATCGACTCTATAAATATTTATCTCCATTTTAGAGGTGAGGAAGCTGAGGTACAGGGAAGTTAAGTAATTTGCTCAAGGTCACGTAACGAATAGCAGAGCTGGAATTATCATGCAGATGATGGGGCCACAGACATTCTCCCAAGCATCTTGCTGGACCATCTCCCACTGCTGCCACTGCTGCTCTGCTATAGCTCCTCTATCATGTGCTGGACCCATAATCATCTCCTCCAATTCTCCCACAGGCTTCAAGGTGAGTATCCTAATCTCCATTTGCAGATGAGGAAACTGTGGCTCAGAGGGTCGGAAGACTCCCCTAGACATGGCAGGTTGGTTGTAGATCACCCTGCCACCCCACATCAAAGCCCGCAGAGGGCTTTGAGGGCATGAAATTAGAAGCACAGGGGAACAGACATCTGTGCTGAGAAACAGGTTATATAGGAGGCTTGTTTGATAACTAATAGTAAAGATTTGGGGAAATTGCCTGAGTTCTATATCCTACTGCACATTAATCAAAAATAAAGATTCTTCTAATTAACACTTAGCTGGTCAAAGGAATATAATCCTCTGACACTTCTATTGATCTAAGGGAATTGCTTTTTTTAAAAAAATATGTAATTTTTAATTGTAAAAGCTGTATATGTTCACTGTAGAAAACTATGAGAAGACTTTAAATAACTCATATTCCTATCACCCAGTTGTAACTATTAGAGAGAAGGGTTTTTTGAAAGATGCAATGCTTGGAAAGATAAATTCTTAAAAGTGTGCCATGACTTCATGTTAAATTCTGATGTTGCTTCTAACTACTTGTGTGATTTTAAGAAGTTATTTTATATCTTGAGTCTCAGTTTCTTTGCAGGAAACACCTAAATTAAACCACCTGTTAAGATGATTTGTGAGTTCAAAAACAACTATATATGGAAACACTTTGCATGCTGACTAGAGCATAGTAGGGTCCCAATAAGGGTTTATTTTATTTTTTATTTCCTTCCTTCCTAACTCTGAGTCCCACTCTTTTTTTTAAAGAGTAAAGACAGTGGCTACTTCCTCTTTCTTCTTCTGTACATGTTCACCACTAATCAACCAGCTTCTATTCTGATGTGGTTCCTGAACTGGTAGAGAATACATTTCCTTGACCTGAGAGTTAAGATGCTCCTTCTATAAGTTCATAACAGTACTTTATTCTAGAAAAATCTGAGGGTGTTTTTAAAAATCTATTATTCTTAAGTTTTATTACCATTTTAGGAAAAGTAAGTGAAAATTACACCAAATTCAGTTTTTAGCGTTAACTCTCACATGGGAAAGAATAATCAGAATAAGGATATTATTTGCAAAGAGTATTAGACATTGTTATGCTGCTATCAATTAAAAGCAGGCAGGAGGTTCCCTGGATGAACTTAGTTTTTCCCTTTCTGCATATACTGAGGAAACAAGGTCAAAGTAACTGTAGCTCCTCTTATTAAGGAGCTCCCAATCAAGAGAGAAGAGTAAATTCATAATTTTGGCAAATTTTGGTAACGAATGTTACAATAGAAAGATACTCAGAAAAACATGTCTAAGCAGGCTGGAAATTCAAGGGAAGCTTTCTAGAATAAGCCCTTGAGCTGAGTTTTGACATATGCATAAGAATCATCTAGTGGGAAAAAAAGGGGAGCAGCCATCCAGGCAGAAAAGACATTGGGAATACATATGGGCATGAAATGTATCGCTGTTTTCCAGAAATTGGAAGAAATCACAATCATTCAGTGAGGCTAGAATGAATAAGAGCAGCTAACACATATTGAATACTAACTATGGGCTCCCCATTCGCATGGAGTTTACTACAGGGACAGTCAGAGACCCAAGAACCTAAGGGCAGAAGCAGAGATAGGATGCAGAAGTGAACTAGACCAGAGAATCAAGACTCTTATTGGGAACGTCTTTCCCTCTGTCTCTCCAGACAAGTTTTCTCTGCTTCACAGATCCAGAAAATATACAGTATAGCTACAATGGTCCCTGAGTTTTGCATGTTTTCAAAATGTACAGGGAATGGATTAACTGGCCCAGCCTGTGTCAGTCAGCAGTGAAGGGGTGAACAAGGTCAATTTTAGGAAAAATACAGACCTGCTTGCAACCACGCTGATGGGAGTATTGCACAGAAGAGCAAATTCACAAAAGAAGGCAGCAGACAGATAATTCTCACTGGCCTCGTCTATGAAGGCAATTGGTCATAAATCTTGAGAGGCAGGCAAGGCATCTTATCATGAAGTTTTTTGTCTGGTAAGCTAAACCATGTTCATCTCATACTGAACTTCATGAGCAGGCTCTGAAGGATTTGGAGCACATGAATGATACGAGAGTCAAACCTTCATTTTAGAAAAGTACTCTGGTAGAGGTTTTCAGGTAAACCTAATGGACCAAATATGGGTGCATTTATCTCCATTCCCTCCCAGAACACTAGCCCAAAATGACAACCATAGTGTACATAGAGAAACAAACACATGCAGAGAAAGAGAAAGGCAGAGGAGGAAATAGCAGGTACAGGGAATATCATCATATTTTTGGAAGATGGATTAGAAATGAGCTAACTGGACAGAAGCTGAATCCTGAGAGCCTACAGAAGGGATATCAAAGTGAAGATGGCCCATTAACCCCAGAGCATCCTAGAAAGGGCTGGGATTTGGAGGCCCTGGGTCCCGAGAGAGGCAAGAATGAAGCTCCATGCTGAAAAGGGGTACGGCTAAGACTGTATACAGAACAGCTAGACAACTAGAGCTCCTTCCCTGCCCTGTGTAGTCAGGTGACTATTACGCTCTCACCCTTGTAGGACTTAAAGGTTTGTCCGGTAAAGCAGTTGCACCCTAGGAGCTCTAAACTCAGGGATGCAGGAATAGTGAAAAGCAGAGGCAGAAGCCCTACTGGAAACAGGGGACTAAGTAAAATTTGGGTCCTAAAGTGCTAAACTTCACCCCTAACTCCCATTCCCTGCCTGTTTTGAGAATACCACTAACTGGACCCCTGGCTCTTCCCAGGCAAGAGATTCGAGAATTTTCTAGGGAAAAACAGATTGGTTCCAGAGAAAATACCAATAGATATCAATACTTGGGAAGACAGAGAGAAGTGTATAACTTCCAGTGAAAAAGCTGGCTTGAGAGAGTAAAGTCTATTTGACAAGCTTGTTTTCTCTCCCATCCCAACCCAACTCACATGGCTTCCAATCAGCTTTTTATTGCCTAGCAATTATATATGAACAAACATCCAATGAGCACCAGACATTGAAGAACACCTCCAATGGGAAATTCTGAGTTCATTATAAACAGAAAATATACTCATAAAAAGCAAAGATACTGCAGGGAACATAAGAAAATAATAATTTTAAAAGGACTCATTATATACTTGGATGAGAAGATACAACATCTATAGAAAAGGCAGAACTATAGAACAGGAATGACATGAAAAAGTATGATCCCTGAAATTTAAAAAAGTATCACTAAAAAAGTTTAACGGTGAAGTTTAGGAACCATCACAGGAAGAAAAACCAAAGAGGAAAGGAATGGCAATAGGAGAGAGAAGATGAAAAATCAGATGACAAATTCAGGAGGTAAAAAAAGATCTGACTAAAAGGACTTCTTGGTGGGGGGTCATGAGAGGAGAGAGCGAAAACATAGAGCAAGAGTGATCCACACAATTATGTAGGAAATTTCCCAGAATTAAAGACATGAGTTTCTAAATTAAAAGTACCCAGTGAGTATCCAATACAATGACTTGAGGGGAAAAAAAAGACACCAAAGCATATTACTGTTAAATTTCAGAATAATAGTAGTAAGGAGTAGAACTTAAAAACTTAACAGAGATAAACAACAAAACAAAACAAACAAAAACTAACCAACTAATCAGATAAAAGTTGCTCACTATAAAGCAGATGGAATGAAAATGGCCTTGGATGTGGAACGCAACACTAAATGCTGGGAGTCAATGAAGCAATACTTAGAGGAAATGATTTTCAACCCAAAGTCTATACCCAGCCAAATCATCAATAAAGGTAGAATAAAGAAATGTCTAAATACTTCCCTGGTGGTGCAGTGGTTGAGAATCTGCCTGTCAATGCAGGGGACACGGGTTTGACCCCTGGTCTGGGAAGATCCCACATGCCACAGAACAACTAAGCCCGTGCACCACAACTACTGAGCCTGCACTCTAGAGCCCATGAGCCACAACTACTGAGCCCACGCACCTACAGCCCATGCTCTGCAACAAGAGAAGCCACCACAAGGAGAAGCCCATGCACCACAATGAAGAGTAGCCCCAACTACAGAAAACCCACACGCAGCAACAAAGACCCAACGCAGCCAAAAAAATTTTTTTAAAAATAAAGAAATGTCCAAACATTCAAGGACTCAAAAACTTTACTTGCTGTGCATACAAACCTAAAAAGATACAGAAATATGTGCATCTGCCTAGTGAGAGCAGTATACCAAGAAACAGGAATATATAGAATCAAGGAAACAGAGAATTCTGCAGAGAAGAGTGGTAATGGGAAATTCCAGAACAACAGCCAGGCACCGACCAGTAATCAACTGGTCCATACTGGAGCAGGAGATGGAGGGTTGCAGGAGTGAGGTCAACAGGAGATCAGAAGAGCTGAAGGATAATTTGGAACTGCACGCAATTATTTGGAAAAATCATTAAGTACTTGAGAGATCTGTTGAAATATTTGAAAAAAAAGAGATAGACACAGAAAGGTAAACAGATGGAAAAAGGAGGCAAATATTAACTGTAGAAAAAAGAAGAATTTGTAAGAGAAAGGGAATACAGTCATGATACAAAAATCGGCTCTGAGGTAGATGATAGTTGCAACACAGTTATAATAATGTAAAGCTAACTATTGGTGTAACTCAAAATCGTGAAATACATTTATTGAGAGGATAGAAGAGATGGAGTGGAAATGGTGATGGATGAAAACTAAATCTTCAACAACAAAAACAAATGTAAATAGACAATTAATAAAATGTCCAACCAAAAATAAATAGTATGAGCGTAATACTAAGGCCCATGAAAATATATACTAGAAAAAAAAAAGTAATTTGTTGCATTGGAGGAGTAAAACCTGGGGATGGGGGCAGATGGGAAAAGGGACTACTGCATTTCATTGAAGGCTATTTCATATAGCTAATTGTTTAAACCATAAACATAGAAATATACTGATTAAAATGTTTCCAATAACATTTTTAGAAAGAGAAAAACAATCACTTTGATCTTACCTAGTGTGTTAGGGACTATTTATATCTAAAAAGCTTGGAAAGGCCTCCTAGGAAATTTGTTTATTTTGTAAGATTTTGGAAACTGTACAAATCAAAGCCTGGAGTATTTGAGAGGGCTGCACTAAAGAATACTGTCAGATTGGACTTCCTAGCAGAAAATTAGGTTTTGAGCTCTTCAGAATTTATCCAATAAAGTCTATGGTTCTTCAAATTTATTTTTATTTAACTTTCGTGCCAAATTAATCATCAAGCTTGTACCAGGAGAACCTGGGAAAACTTCTAAAGCATCTTAAGTCTGAGGGAAAACCAAGTGGGCCAGAATTCTATAACTCAAGTGATTTGCTGACTAATCAGAAAATATTTGCTAACCATCTACTATTGTAGAAACAGTGGTAAATAAGAAAGATAAAGTTCCTGCCTCCCAAAGCTCAATTTATAATTTCTGTGGGAGAGAATGAGACAGGAAAAAAAGTGAAGAATTATTAGCTGAAACATTTTCTAAATTTGATTTTTTAAAAAGAGAAACCATTGGTCCAAGAAGCTCGGTGAATCCCAAGTAAAATAAATACAAAGAAAACTACACCTAGGCAGTCTTAGGTGTAATCTCTTAGGTGTAGTTCTTTTTTCTAAAAAGACTTCAAGTCTTTCTAGTCTTGAAAACCAGATAAAGAGAAAAATCTTAAAAGCAACAGGTGGGAACAAAAACAAAACACCACATTATATGCAAGGGAAGCATAATACGATTAACAGCAGACCTCACAAGGGAACCAGGAGAGATCAGAAGGCAATGGAAAACTTTAAAGTACTTAAAGACAAAAAAAATACTATCAACCTAAAATTCTATATCCAATAAAAATATTTTTCAAAAATGAATCAAAATAAATACATTTTAAGATAAATATAAACAGAGACAACTTGTAGTCAGTAGAATCACACTACAAGTAGTGCTAAAGAAAGTTCTGCAGGTTAGATAGGTGACATATTAAAAATATACACACACATACTTCTTTAAAGAACTACTGACATCATAAATGAAAAATAATGAGAGCATATTGTAGGTTCTATAACATATGCAGAAGTAAAATATATGATGAAGAGCACAAAGGACAAGGTAGGTGAATAGAATTATTCAGTTGTAAGTTGTTATGTTACTAACAAAACAGTATCATACAAATAGTATAATATTTGAAAGTAGCATGAGATAAGTCAAGGTGCATAGGTAATTTCTACAGCAAGCTCTAAAAATTAACACAAAAAAGTACAGACAAAGTTAATAGAAGAGATAAAATGAAATATTAATAGAGTACTTGGTTAACCAAAAGGAAGTCAGCCTAGGAGAAATAGAACATAGATAGAACAATAGAGAACAAATACCAAGATGATAAATTTAAATCCAACTCTACCTTATTTACATTAAATACAACTAGATTAAATACCATGTAAAAAACAAAGATTGTCTGACTAGATAATGAGGCAAGACACAACTATTAGTCACTAAAAAAAATGCACTTTATGTATAATGATTCAGACAAGTGGAAAGTGGAAGAATGGAAAAAAGATATACAATGCATAAGGAACTTGGTGTGACTGTACTAACATCTGATACAGCAGACTTCAAGACAAACAATATTACCAGAGACAGAGAGGCATCTCATAGAAATAATTGAAAAGTTCAATTTATCAGAAAGATAAAACAATCTTAAAAATGCATAGGCTTAATAGCAAACCCGGACAGACTGACTCTGGAGTTTATCCTGCTCCCCTGTATAATCCAACCATCAAATAAAGAATTATAAGCTGCATTTGTGATTGTACTCTCACTCTTCCTTGTTGTTCATTCACAGAGAGATAAAAACATTTCTACAGATCAATGTTTGGGCATCTCTAGTTCCATTTCCCATGTCTTTTTCTGGGAAACAGATACACAACTATCTACTCATTCAATACACACTTATTAAGTGCTTATTAGACATATGACTGTATAGAGCATCTATTTTATGCCATGAACTTTGTCAGTTGCTAGGGAAGCGATGAGTAATTAACACAGCCCCTCATATCATTAAAGCATTCATATACTGGTAGAAAATCTAGAATAAATCTATGATACTATACCCTGAGATGTATATAATAGTGGGATATGTACAAATATTTTGGCACAGATTGCTAGGAAAGCAACACAATATTGAATGCTACAAGGCTAAATGTATGACTATTAAAATTTACTTTCAAAAAAAATCACTGTGCAACATTTGCTATATCAGCCTCTCTGGGTCTCAGCTTTCTTTTGTGCTAAAGGAAGAGATTTGGGGTCTGTGTTCCTATTTTTTCTACCCTCTCTATGTTGCCATATGTAAATTGTGACATATAGGTGACCAGTTCCCTCCAGGATCCATGCTGCCTATCATCACGTTGGGCACACGAACCAACATGGATTTTATGGACAGAACATATGCCATCAGCACATTTAGGGGAAAGGATGTGTGGGAATTTAGCTTATAATGGAACTCAGTGGGATCTTGCACTCTTTAATACACGACAGAATGCAATGGCAAGAAATTAAATATAGTATACGTGGAGAGCCATTCAGCTAACTTCTTCTATGCTTGGGAAAAGAGTCCACCATGACTTGACGGAGAGAGACAGAAATATTACTTGTGGAAAAAAGCATTTGTAGGGCTTCCCTGGTGGCGCAGTGGTTGAGAGTCCACCTGCCGACGCAGGAGACACGGGTTCGTGCCCCGGTCCGGGAGGATCCTGAATGCCGCGGAGCGGCTGGGCCCGTGAGCCATGGCCGCTGAGCCTGCGCGTCCGGAGCCTGTGCTCTGCAACGGGAGAGGCCACAACAGTGAGAGGCCCGCGTACCGCAAAAAAAAAAAAAAAGAAAAAAAAGCAGTTGTATTGTGAAGAGCATGAGAAAAATAGGTATTCTGATTTCTATCCATTGAATGACTTTCTTGGCAAACAATGACATACAGAATGTTCATTAAGAGAGAGCCTGTCAGCTTGTGCTTGAATTCTTTTCAAATGTTTAGTGTGCTGTTATCCAATTAAATAATTCAAGGAAGGCATTAAAAAGCACTAAAGAGTGCCATAGAAAGTGTCTTGGTAACAGGAAACAGCAAAGGCAGGGACCTGGGGTCCAGGCTCAAGCTAGGCTCCCACTGTTTCTTGATGACCAGGGGATCTTTCATTGACCTCTATCACTAGATGCCCACACCATGACAGCAGTCAGCACTACTGCCAAGCAATCCCTCCAAACCTAGTAAGCTAGGTGACGGGAGACTCCCTTACATCAAAGGAAGTTCCTACATCGGCAGATCAACTCCCAGGACAAGGCAGAAAATGTTCTAGGCCAAAAGAAGTTCTATATGAGGAAGGAGGGAAGGAGGAGCGATGTGATCAGGGAAACAAGAAGGTTGAAATATGGAAGTATAGATCAAACAGGGAGCTGGAGTGAACAAATTAAACGGGAAAGAAATGAAGTGGCTGTTAAAGGGAGTGGGGGGTAGGGAGGAAAAGGTGGGCTGACAGCCAGCGAGGCAGGGGTAAATGCTTAACCAGCTCTAGGTGGAAAAATAAAGCCCTGCTCTATAGCATTTGCTTATTCCTGCGGTGCACATAATCCCACCATGGCTGGTTCCATGCTACCAACGTGATGTCACTAAATGTGGAGTTGGGAAGGGGTCTGCAGAAGCTCCCATGTTACGACTTTCCCACCAGATGCATACAATTGACGTAAATAACCTCAAGTGCATAGATAGTCATAAAATGTAGTAAAATAACAAAGAAGTGATGTGTTTTGAGTATTAATTACCTTTGTTTTCAATATAATTTATTTAAGTATAGTTTCATCTAATTAATTTTTTTTTTTTTTCTGGGTGGTGCACGGGCCTCTCACTGTTGTGGCCTCTCCCATTGTGGAGCACAGGCTCCGGACACGCAGGCTCAGCAGCCATGGATCATGGGCCCAGCCGCTCCGCGGCATGTGGGATCTTCCTGGACCGGGGCACGAACCCGTGTCCCCTGAATCGGCAGGCGGACTCTCAACCACTGCACCACCAGGGAAGCCCCCAATTTAGTTTTTAATAATGGCTGTTTAACAACAGGCTTGCAAATTCCTAGTAATTTACGTGTTGAGCCATCTAGGTTTAACGTGAATATCAGTGGGGGTCCAGGTAACATTGCCCTTCAGCAGGTAGGTT
The DNA here is from genome assembly GCF_949774975.1 of Lagenorhynchus albirostris. NCBI lineage: Eukaryota > Metazoa > Chordata > Mammalia > Artiodactyla > Delphinidae > Lagenorhynchus > Lagenorhynchus albirostris. Next base: position 137,800,802 of record NC_083096.1, on the reverse strand, counting down.
TGCTTCTCTGGGCTACGGATGGGGTGGGGGGGAGGAGGGCTAGTGTGTTGGGGGTGGAGATTCTTAGGGCAGAATAATTGTTCTGTGGTCTTTTTGCAAAACACAGCTTCTCTGAAGAAGGGCTGGGGGGCTTTCCTGGTGGCACAGTGGTTAAGAATCCGCCTGCCAATGCAGGGGACAAGGATTCGAGCCCTGGTCCGGGAAGATCCCACATGCCGCAGAGCAACTAATCCCGTGCACCACAACTACTGAGCCTGCGCTCTAGAGCCCGCAAGCCACAACTACTGAACCCACGTACCACAACTACTGAAGCCCGTGCTCCTAGAGCCCGTGCTCTGCAACAAGAGAAGTCACCACAATGAGAAGCCTATGCACCGCAACGAAGAGTAGTCCCCGCTCACCGCAACTATAGAAAGCCCGCGGATAGCAACGAGGACCCAGTGCAGCCAAAAATAAATAAATAAAATTTAAAAAATAAAGAAAGAAAGAAGGGCTGGTAGGGTAGGGTAGTGGAAAGTATTCTGGACTAACAGTCATCCTTCCAGATCCGACCCCAGTAGGTTGGATTAGATGCCCCATCACTTTCTTCTCTATGTCATTGTATGTACCTTGATCTGGCATTTTCCATATTGTACTCTATTTTGGTTTATTCTTCTTTTCTGTTAGTCTAGAAGTCACCTGAGGGCAGAGCCTACAAGGCTATACTGTTTGCAGTATAACTGGTCCAAAGTAAGGTACTCATAGGTAATTTCTGAATGAAAGAATCACTACTGTAACTTGCTTCTATCCGTTTTCAACCTACCTCCATAAGAGGTTTTCTGTTGACTCCATCTTGTTGGATTTTGTTAGGTATATCAGAGTGGGGAGCAGTATGGCCATTTGAGTCAAACAGCCCAGTGCTGGACTCCAAGGACCTGACTCCGGCATTTGGGCAACTTGCTTAACTTCTCTGAGCCTCATTTTTAATGAGGGAATAAAAATGTCCTCTTCATATAGTTGGGGGGTGGGAAATAAGACAACGTGTATACTGCCAATCAAGAGAATAATAACAACAGTAAGAGCAGTAAACATTTACTGAGTGTTTACTAGGTACCACTCACTGTCATTATCACTTTATGTGTATTAACTCATTTCATCCTCATAATAACAGCATTGGGCAATATCTACCATTATCCCCATTTGACAGATAAGGAAACTGAGACCCTAAGATGTCCAATAACTTGCCAAAAATTTATACACAGTTTATAAGGGAGGAAGCCGACTTTCTAACCCAGGCTGCCTGGCTCCAGAGATCTCTTTCATGATATCAAAACGCTTTTGCCCCAGAGCTTAGTGAAATTTCCAAAGGTCTAGAATATAATGACACATAACACCACACTCTCGCCCCCTCCTAACATGTTTATATCTTGTCAACGTGGTACTCCCATTCTCTGCCCAATCTTCATTATAGTCCTATTCTCTAAATCATATTTCAGAAGTCAGATTTCCCTCCTTGTGTTGAAACTCAGCACTCATTATGCTTCTCATTCAGGATCTGTAGCTTCTTATATAGAATGTATGCCCCTGTGACACCTGGCATAATATTTTCTAAATGAAGGCAGGAAAGTTTAATTATTTTTTACATCCTATTGCTTTCCAAAAATTTTTTTTTTGGATGACTTAAAACATTTACAGTAAAATAAATTAAACAGAATGAGGGTAAATAATTGGGGCCAGGAATATGTGAGTATAAATAGAAAACAGAAATAGAATATTCATAATATATTTTAAAATTATATATACACAAACCATAAGGGTCATATGATGGTTATGACTGAGTTTCAAATAATATCTATCATGTATCTATCTATCTATCTATCTATCTATCTATCTATCTATCTATCTATCTTTCAGCTTCCTGGCAGCCAAAGTGAAAAAGAATGCATGTACAATAACGGCAACAACAACAAAAACTCATTACCAGTTTAAAAGGGGAGAAAATAGGAATTTCAGTAGATCCTCTGGTGGGTGGGATTTTATATATGGTATGAAACAGGGAGTTAAGAAGTGGTAATTTTCTTCAAAAGAGCACCAGATCAAATGTAGCTTCAAGAAATGATTCTAAGTCTTCACATGACCCCTTTGAGCAATGTTAAGGGATTTGAGGAATTCCAACATAAAATCAGAAGAGCCAACTCTATTGTAAATACTGAGGAGACCAGCCAGCCCATCTTTGCCTCGAAGTGGAAACATAAAGAATGCCTCAGTCTTTATTTCCTTTTCTCCTAGGGACCTCTCCACTGTTACTTTACTCCCACACGATATATTATTTTGAGATGGAGAAGAAGATGGAATCTTCTCTCTGTCCTCATGGTTGAACCATTCATTCTGCAGATTTGGATAATATAATCACCCAGGAGTGCTCTGAAATGAAATTATAGGACTGGCCTGGTTTGGAGTTTCTCAGAAGAAATGGGTCTGCTCTGAAAATTACTTGCTGCCCTTTGCAATGGTGGCAGTTAAATAACTCAACAAGAGGACTCTCAGAGAAAATCAATACACAGCAAATTGCAAAAATGTGGATGTAATTTCTGGGGAAAGTGGATTTGCTGTGAGTCTGTTGGCTGCCAGCATGGAGTCACTCTCCAGGTGGACTAAAGCATGTTGCACCACTTGGCTCCAGATGCTGGGCTGGCCACCAGCTCGCTCTGCAGGTGAGGTCTACAAGTTGACCTCAGGGCTTCAAACAAGTTGACCTCAGCTCAACCCTGCTCCAGGCTATGGGAGCAATTCTGCCCTGAGGTAGGGGCCTGATGGGGGTCCAGCCATATCTGACCCTGGGCATCAAGCCCCTCTGCCTTGTGATGGAGAGCTCACCCTAGTGCAGACTTTTCCTTGTGCTTTGCCTGGGGTCCTGGTCCTAAGAATGGGAATCCTGTTGTGTTCCTCATTTCCAGAGTCTCTGGCTTGGTAACCTGCCTACACTAGTCTCTAGGAAAAGCCTCTGCTTGCCCTTGTTCTGGCCCAATGCCATGGGCCGAAGGAAAGAGCTTTTGAAAAATGTAAATGAGATAATACAACTCCCTTCTCCAAACTTCTCAATGGCTTCTCATTGTGTTTACAGAAAGCCTTGGCCAGTGAGGCCTTGTATGACCTGGCTCCTCTCTGTGCTCCATCTCACCTTATACAAATAGTCTGTTCAGACCTTACCCAGTTCTCTCCACTTCTCCAACAGGTGCTCGCACCCATGGTGCTCTCTGCCTGGAATGCTGTTCCCCAGGCTCTCTGCAGAGCTGGCTTCTTACATCCTTTAGGGTTCAGCTGAAGGGCACTTCCTAAGCGAAGACTTTCCAACAGTTCTTTCTAAAGTAGCAGTCCTCCCTCATTATTTCTGTCACCACATTAATTTTCCAACCTCAATCCATACTAATTGTGTTTCTTTATTTGTCTTCATGTTTATTGTCTGTCTCCCCTGCAATAATATAAATAACACAAGGGCAGAGAACACAACTACTTTATTCACAGCTGTACTCCCAGTGCCTAGCATTGTATCTAGGTCGTAAGAGGTGAAAAGTAAGTATTTGTGGAATGAATGGATGAATGAATGAATCATGAGCTAATGAATGTTCTAGATCCCTGGTGCTACCTACTTAGTTGCCTGAAGTTACCACTGCAGAATCTATTGTCTTAAGGGGATTCTACTATTATACACTGTTGGATATTCTTGATGAAAACGCTTCGCCATCATGCTATCTGTTGTCTACATAGTGTTTTTCTAAGCTTTTGGGGGATGTAGTGGAGCCCTTTTATTAATTTTAAATGCAATCTTGTGATGAAGTCTAAAAGATAAAACTGATAAAAATGCATCTGCTCTACTCAACTTAGGAGTGAGAAGACTCAAGCTTCCCACGACTCCCCTCAGATACTACTGTAAAATCTGGGGTCCTTTGCAGCATGGCTTGGCAACCTGAAGTTCAGTAGCTGCTTCATCAGCTGTGTGCTTTGCCTTCTAGACTGGACTTCCCTTGGCAAATGGTTGGGTCAATCCACCTTTGATCACCAAGCATCAGTACCACTCTAGACCGATTTTTACAGCAGTCTCTCCTACTGGGCTTCAGCCCTGCAACTAATCGTTCCACGTGCCACTACACCACAAAATACATCACCAAGACCCTGGATGTGAACAGTTGGTCTCGGAACTTGATGGGAGCCAGCGACAAATCCCATAACAAACTTGATCAGTCTGCTAGTGCCAAGAAAGCAGGACAGATTTCTGCGAAAGGATTCTAACAGATGGGATAATTCAAACCAGTTTTATTATTGTCTTAAAATGTATCTAATGCGCCCACAGTGAGGCTTCTAAGGACCCTGACAAAATCTGAAGCTGAAATGAAACTGCAGAAGCATATGCTCACCAGATTCTCAGAGTCAGCAAAGTCTCCCCTAATTACTGCTCTGGTTCCAAACAAAAAGAAGCCTACTTAGTCACCCTGCCCAGAGGCATGTCTCAATAAACCAGTAAACCTCATACTATGTCCTGGAGGCCCTGAGCTCTGATCTCCCAGGAAAAAAAAAGATAATTGAGTGAATTGGAAGTCCTTTACATTTACTTTTAAAGCCTGGTGGTCCATTTCGCAGCCAGCTCTATCAGGCCAAGTCCTATGCATGCTGTCATCTTTCTTGTTCTCCCTCTTCTGCCACCCTCTTAAACTTTTGAGGACACTTGTGATTACATTAGGCCCACCTGCTAATCCGGGATCATCTCCCCATCTCAGAGTCAGCTCACTAGCGACCTTAATTCTATCTGCAACCTTATTTCCCCTTTGCCACGTCACATAACATGTTCACAGATCCTGGGGATTAGGACACAGACACCTTTAAGGAAACGAAGGGGTGTAGGTTTGCACACATTGATCAACTGAATGAACAACATGGGAAAAAATAAGCTTTGTCTAGTCATCTGTTTTTCTATTCAAACCATGGTTTTGAATTGACAATGTATCAAGACCTAGAATTTCAAAATAACCCCAAAGACTGGAAGTTTGCATTTATCACTTTGAAAAGTCCATTGACTATCTCATGACTTTAAAAATAATAAATTGTAATGATAGTGGAGAAAACAAAAAAAGCCTGGTGGAAGGCTCATGAGACAGAAAAACTACCCAGGGCAAGAGAAGAGGCATTGACCACAGCTGAGGAGACCCAAAGTTCCTTAAGATGTCCTCAAGGCCTTCCCTTTCTGGGGCTGGGTCCTGCCTCCCTCCCCAGCCTCATTTCCTGTGCAACCTGCTTCTCCTTTTCTACACCATCTCCCCCCTGCCCCCCATCATATTGTTCTATGCCTCTATGCCTCTGTTCACATAGGTTCTGTTGTTTGGAATTCAGAGACCCCGGACCAGGTCCCAAAGCAATGCCTCTGCCAGATGAGGCCTGGCACTAGGTATTAGAGATGCAGAGATGAACCACATACAGTCCTGCCTTTGGCAAGTGGGCAGTGTAATCTGGAGCTCTAAGTGTCAAAAACACACCAGACTTCAAAAACCGAGTATGAAAATAAAGGTAAAGGAATAAGCAATTTTTTGCTTTTTTTTTTTCTTAACCCCATGGCGTTGGGCTACACCCCGCAGGCCTGAAAACCCTGTAATTAATTGCCCTGCCTCAAGACCTAGGAAAGAGCCCAGAGTCAGTGACAGAAACATCAACGATTTAATAGATAGGGGATCTTACACATCTGAAGCAAAAGGGTCCGGGAGCGACACGCCACTGTGGATGGCAGATGGCAGGCAGGATGTAGCAGCAGTCTTTGCTACTGAGGGAGATTACCAGTTATAGGGGAACTGACATCAGGTTGGCTTGTCGGTTACCAGGGAAACCCCTCATCATCCCTTTGATAAGCCATCATAGTGGAGATGTTCTGATCTAAAGATCAGAACAATCACTAGCTGGGGCTGGGGGCAAGTATGTAGGCAGTCACTGATTAGGCTCTATGATGAAGAGGGAAGGTCAGTCATGGGAGTAGGGTGTAGGCGAGGCAGGAACTGGTCAAGCAGGGGATGTACAGAGAGCAAGAGGACAGCCATCTTGGGTGGCCTGACCATACACATGATGAAATAATAACATTTTGAATACACTGTGTTAAATAAAATATTAAAATCGATTTTACTTACTTCTTTTTACCTTTTTTAATGTGGCTACTAGAGAATGTGGAATTACACATATGGCTCACATTCTATTTCTATTGGATGGAGCTAATTTAACGGAGTGATTCCTAGACCCACCTGGTCATCTGAACCATCTTAAAAGCTTTTCCAAAAGAGAGATTCCAGGTCTCCAGCCTCTGGCAATCCTGATTTAGTAGGTCTTTATGGGATCCCGAAATCTATTTTCATGATGCTCTCTAGGTTATTCAATGGCTATGATCATCCCAGTTTGAGACAATGGTCCCCATATTACCCTGGGCTTCCCTCTATTGCAAAGATGGTCAACCCTAATACGTATCAGAATCACACAGGTAGATTTGAAAACTAAAAAGTTAACTCAGCATCATCAAGATTTACGTTCAGCTGGCCTGGGTAGAACCCAAGTATTTTTTTTTTTTAAAAAAAAGCTCTCAGGTGATTCTCAAGTGTAGCCAAGGATGGAAACCACTGCTCTACCCCAACACTTACTACATACACTGTAGTTTTCCATGCACTTCTCTGATTCCTTCAGTAGACTGTGAGCTCCCCGAAGGCATCTTCTTTGTCACCATATCTCTTTTGCCTATAGTAGAGGCCTCGGGAGTGGCTGAATGAATGCTTTATGATTTGACACTTTGGGGATGGCTCTTCTGTCCTGGCTGCTCCGGTTTCTACTTCTGGCTTTGATACTGCTTATTCTTTGGCCCCATGTCCCTTTTCTTAGCAGCTGGCATCCCCAGCTTCCTGCCTCCCTGTAGGTTTTTGTTCAGCAGTGAGGAGTGGGCCTCGCTGACTCTCTTCCCCCATGACTCTACTATCCTCACCACCCCCATTTATTCTAAAGGTGGAAGAAAAAGAAAGAGCCGAGGAAGATGTTATCTTCAGTCACCTCCTCTGACTTGAGTCCAAGTCCCATGACTCAGCACACTAGGACAGACAGCAGCCTGTCCAGCACCCAGAGCACTGCGCCATGGGCAGAAGATGTGTGTGTTAGGCCTAGCGCTGCCACTGACTGCCTTGGGAGTGTAGCATCCCCTCTTTGTCCTATATTATTCATCTATAATCGAGTACGGCAGATCGGCAAAGGAAAGTTCTGTGTTCACTATGGCAATGGGATTCGTTTGGAATCCCTGTCCCTCCAACTCTCCATCTTGAACAAAAACCCAAGAAGCTATATGCTCAGGCAACAAGCTCAGGATATAGAAAAGAACAAGGGGGAAATGCCTTTTGCTCAGGTCTTGTTTCCACACTGTAGCCTTAGCATTTCAATTGTGATGCCTTCCTTTCTTTGAGAACTTCCCAAACCTCCCTCCTCCCGTGTTGGTTTCTCAGACCTCAGCCAAGCTGTTCTCCAACATTCAAGGCCTGTATCTGCTTTCTTGGGAAGCAGTCATTGGAAACTCAACACCAGCTCAGCTTATAGAGACTGTCTAATTAATGACCAGAATGCTGATTCTCTTTGAAAAATATTTTAGAATGAACATTTCACCACCCCATTGTTGCCTTGGAGGAGTAGATGAATTGGAAAAACAAACAAATGAATAAAAATCACTGAAAAGCTTTAAAATAACAGAGTCTAAAAGAGGAGGGGGCTGGTTTTCTAGATTTGAAGTAGGGGATTTAATTGTAATCCTGAAAGAATAAAGTAGCTGACTCAAGCACTTATGTTATAAAGACTATTTCCTGCTACTATTCAAAGCTGTGGCAAAAATAATAATATATGGTTTCAAATTATTTTGAGTCACTGTGTATGTAACTGACAAAGAAGGGGGGAAAGTGGGTATCTTTTGTTAACTAAGAAATTACCTTTCTTCTCTAAATTCTCTGAGAAACCACAGGACAGACACTGAACCAAATGATTCTGATTGGAACAGAAACCTTTGAGCTACTTCATACAATTACCTGTTTTTTTTCTGCCAAAGGGGGGAAATCTGCTTCCAGATGAATGAGTGGGTAATTGAAAACATGATAGGATTACAGAAGACAATAAAAATAAATGTAATTTAAAAAGGCCAAAGATCATCTCCGACTTGTACATAAATAATGAAGCTACGTGAGGTGAGTCATGAGAAGAAAGTCTCTTCGATGTGAACTTGGGCACATCGATGGGGAAGCCAGGCGCTTCCAGGGACAAGTGACATAAATTCATACAGATGAGACCCAGGCCTAATTAGTTTTCCAGCGTGGAGCCTAATTACTGAGGCTGTACCCTAATAAGCAGGTGACACATTTAGGTGGTCGCGGTGTGGCCGCACAAAACTGGGTGGCCCGAACTATTGACAAATACAAGTGCAACATGTGTGTCCTATAAATGGCTTAAAACATATGTTGAACATCTACTGTATGCCAAGTCCTGGCCCAGGGACTGTTTTTTCTTTTTTTTTTTTTTTTGCGGTACATGGGCCTCTCACTGTTGTGGCCTCGTCCGTTGCCGAGCACAGGCTCCGAACGCGCAGGCTCAGCGGCCACGGCTCACGGGCCCAGCCGCTCCGCGCCATGTGGGATCCTCCCGGACCGGGGCACGAACCCGCGTACCCTGCATCGGCAGGCGGACTCTCAACCACTGCGCCACCAGGGAAGCCCCCAGGGACTGTTTTTTTAAATCCTGGTATTATCATCTAATCCTGTCAGGCAGACTTTCTTTTTCCCATTTTGTGGATAGAGAAACCTAGGCTTGGAGACATTTGGACAAGCCCATCTTTGTAGCGCCATTGTCACAAGGGTGACTTTCCTGAGACCCACCTCCAGGTTTGGAGGGCCTGATGCACACCTTCTTCCCCTCAGCAATACTTTCATTTCTGAGACATGTGGTTACATTTTTGAAAATGGGCACATTGACGTGGGAAAGGAAGATATAATAGAATGGGTTCTAGATGGAGGTGGGGGGCGTAGTTTATGGGCTGATGTTTGCTTTGAGCCTGATAGAAGGAAAGAAAGGAAATCGCCATTTAGGGAGCCCTACAGATGTCAGACATTATTCCAGGGACCCCTGACAACCATAATCTCATTAAGTATTTCCACAGCACCAGCAGTGGTTGTTAGATACTGTGCTATTTTCTGGTCTTAGAGAACTTAAGTCACTTTCCTAAGGCTGCCCAACTCTGAAGGAGTAAAGCTGGGATTAGAACCCAAGGGGCTGTGTAAGAATAAACACATGGAAATGGAGCAGAGAGCATCCCAGGGAGGAGAGGTTGTGTGCAAGGCACAGATGAATGGAAGTGTCCAGGGCGTATTTGGAAAATAGTCTCAAATTACTAATGAGTTAAGTAAGATCCAAGGAGGCCCAATAAGTTGCCCAAATGGAAAAATGTACGGGATGAAATAGGACAATGTCTGAGAAAGTGCCTGAGGCAGCAGCTGGCTCTCTGGGAGTTTAATAAATGTTAGTCCTTTTCCTTTCTCTTGAAGTCACTCAGTACAGACCGGAGCCAGGTCTTAAATCCAAGTCAGACCCCAAAGGAAATCCTTCTTGTGCTGCATGGTGTGGAAGGGGGTGGTGTATTCTGAGTCTGTGTGCAGAGGACACGCCCCCTGGATACTACCTGAAGATGAGGAAAGAAACCTTCACCAGGAGAAAAGATGTAAGGATGGTTGGAAGCATGAACAGCTTACTAGGCAGGCCATACAGTGAAAATAAGGGCTTTCCAAGCAGGGGGAACAAAAGCCAGGAGACCAAAGAGTTCAACAGGGTTGGAGCTTAAAGTACTAAGAAGGGAGGAGAGGGATGTGGCTAGGAAAGTAGACAGGAGTCAGGTCTGGAGAGTTTTGTGTCCCCTGCAGAGGCCCTGGGTCTCTCTAGGGTTGACCTGAAACCATCAGAGTCCCTTAAACAGGATAAGCTAAGAACACCTAGATTTTCATTCTAAATAGTCATGGGGTGAATTTTATCCCTGTTTGTGGTAGCCAGCCTCCAAGATGGTCCCCAGTCCCAGTGATGTCTGCCTCTTGTATTCACACCCCCGTGTCATCCTCTCCCACAGCAATCAGGGTTGGCCTGTGTGACAACAGGGTATATGGCATAAGGGATGGTATAGCACTTCGAGATTAGGTTATAATAAACCTAAATAAACCCAATAAACCCACAGCTTCTGTCTCTGCCTCTGTCTCTCAGATCACTTGCTTTGAAGGAAGCCACCTACCACGTCCAGAGCAGCCCTATGGAGACCCCACATGGAAAGGAACTAAAACCTCCTGCCAACAACCCTGGGCATGAGCCTGGAGGCAGATCCCCCAGCCTACCAAGCTTTCAAGTGAAGATGGGCCCGGCTGACACGTTTCCTGCAACCAGAGAGACCTGAAGTCAGAATCATCCAGCTAAGCTGTTCTCGGATTCCTGACTCTCAGGAACTGTGTGGAACAATACATGACTGTTGTTGAATGCTAAGTTGCAGGGTCATTTGCTGTGCAGCAACAGATAACGGATCCACTCCTTAAAGACAAGGAAACAGATTCAGACCGATGAACTGATGTAGGCAACACCACACAGCTTAGTAAGTGCCGTTCTCCGGTGTCTGACTTCAAATCCACTCTTTCTGCTACAGCATGCTATTTCTATTTTCCTTAGTGGTATATCAGGATCAAGTTCTAAACACAATTATTTCAATCCCACTTCATTAGGAATTTCTCTCTTTTCAAATTTATTATCTTGAAATATAGTTGATTTACAATGTTGTGTTAGTTTCTGGTGTATAGCAAAGTGATTCAGTGAGAGTTTGCATTTGCTAATCCCAAACTCCCAATCCGTCCCTCCCTCATCACCCCCCTTCCTTGGCAACCACAAGTCTGTGAGTCTGTTTCTGTTTTGTAGATAAGCTATTTGTGTAATATTTTAGATTCCACACTATAAGTGATATCATATGGTATTTGTCTTTCTCTTTCTGACTTACTTCACTTAGTGTGATAATCTCTAGGTCCATCCATGTTGCTGCAAATGGCATTATTTCATTCTTTCTTATGGCTTAGTAGTAAAGAATTTCTTAAGTTCCCGCTATGTGCCAGGGACTGAGCTGTATAGTGGACAGCACATCCTTGTAAGGTCCAAGATGAATTAAACCCTGCCCCTGCCCCTGCCCTTTATTTCTCTTATAAGAAACTATGGTAAAAGACTGTCATGTATAATAGAACGAAACACAAAATTGTATTACAGTCATGAGAAAGCAGCAACTGACTCATTTGGGGTAAAAGATGTAGAGAAGGTTCCCCGGAGATGATGACTTTGTATCTGGGCCAAGTGGAACAGGATTGGGGTGGAAGGAATGGCATCCCTGACTAGAGGGAACCACAGGAGGAAAGATGTAGGAGTGCAAAACAACTAAGTATATTTTGGAAATTGTTAACACTTTTGACTACAATCAAAAGAGACTAAACCTACACTGACAAAAGTAGAAGAATACAACCAATGCAAGGGAACACGCATTTCTGTGTGACTAATCACTCAGATTTTTGTATGGCTAGTCATTGGCTTTAAGAATCAGCCATTTGCAGCAACATGGATGGACCTAGAGATTATCATACTGAGTGAAGCAGGTCAGACAGAAAAAGACAAATATCATATGATATCACTTATATGTGGAATCTAAAAAGGAAAATGATACAAATGAACTTATTTACAAAACAGAAACAGACTCACAGACTTCGAAAACAAACTTATGGTTACCAAAGGGGAAACGTGGGGTGGAGGAGGGATAAATTAGGCGTTTGGGATTAACATCTACACACTACTGTATATAAAATGATCAACAAAGACCTACTGTATAGCACAGGGAACTCTACTCAATACTCTGTAATAACCTATATGGGAGAAGAATCTGAAAAAGAATGGATATATGTATATGTATAACTGAATTACTTTGCTGGACCCCTGAAATTAACACAACTTTGTAAATCAACTATACTCCAATATAAAGTTTAAAAATTAAATTAAAAAAGGAATCAGATTAACAATTTAACATTTTAATGCCTATGGCATTCTAGCATTTTCACAATAGAGCAGTGGGTACTTTGCTCGTCATTTTTCTACACATCATTTCATTTAACTTGCATAATTTGTTAATCCCCACTCCTCAGATAAGACGATTAAAGGCTAATGAAGTTAAGTAATTTGCACTAGTGGTGACGGGTGGATATTAAGCCCAGGTTTGTCAGAGGCCCCTGTACTTTCTGATTCATATTTTGTCCTTTTCTCAGATTATTGGAAGAGCCTCCCTATTAGCCTTCCTGCTTCCACCCATCCCTCCCTCCACTCTCTTCCCACATAGCAGCCAGAGTGGTCCTTGTAAAATATACATCCAGTGGTGCCACTTCTCTCCTCAAACCTTCCAACATTCTGTCTCTCTTGGAATGACATCCAGGGGACTTGGCCCTGGGGGAACTGGCTCCTGGCCACTCTCTGATCCCACCCCTGGCTCTTTGCCCCCCTCACACATTATGCTTGAGCTGCATTTGCCTGGAATGTTTCTGCGCAGTGGACTCTCTCCTTACGCTCCTGTCTCTGACTGGCTTTCCCCAGTGACTCAATCTAATGTAGACCACTCCCCAAGCCTTAGCCTTCCAGTCCCTTCTATCCTCTTACTCTGCCTTATTTTCTCCATTGCACATATCCACCTGACATTGCATCCTTTTATTCCTTTACTAGTTTACAATCTGTCTCTCTTCACTAGGATGTGAGATCCCTAAGGGCAATAAGTTTTATCTGTATTGCTACTGCGGGTGACTGACTTGTCCCAGTTTTCCTGGGGCTTTGCTGGTTTTAGCATTGAAAGTCTCACATCCTGAGAACTCCCTTCAGTCCTGGGCAAACCAGAATGGTTGGACACTCTACTGATGTTCCCCTTCAACTGTTGGGCTCAAAGCCCTGGGTGAGGGCTTCCCAGGTGGTGCAGTGGCTAAGAATCTGCCTGCCAATGCAGGGGACATGGGTTCGAGCCCTGGTCCGGGAGGATCCCACATGCCGCGGAGCAACTAAGCCTGTGCACCACAACTACTGAGCCCGTGAGCCACACTACTGAGCCCGCGTGCCACAACTACTGAGCCCGCGTGCCACAACTACTGAAGCACGTGCGCCTAAAGCCCGTGCTCCACAACAAGAGAAGCCACAGCAATAAGAAGCCCACGCACCGCAGTGAAGAGTAGCCCCTGGTCGCCGCAACGAGAAAAAGGCTGTGTGCAGCAATGAAGACCCACTGAGCCAAAAAAAAAAAGCTCTGGGTGATCCAGCCTCTCTGACCATCATCTATGGTACCTGCCAAAGACAGACTAAGTACATACTAATTAGTCATTTGGTCTCCTCCTTTGGAAACTTCTTCAAGTCTTCCAGTCAAAACCCATAGCTGCCTCCTCTTGATTCCCACCTCATGTTATAAATACCTTCATTTTACTCATAGTTTACATTCTAGTTGGTTCTCCTTGCCTCTCAGGCATTTACTGTGACTGTATACCTCTGGGGGAGAGGAGCTATACTTTTGTGTCCCTAGAATACTGTGTAAACAGTGTATGTCCAAGAAATATTTGTCAAAATGAATATTTGTATAAACCTAGATGAAGACTCCATAGCGAAGCTTCCATGTCAAAGTCATCATTCTCCTTGAATGGAACCATCAGAGGAGATGTGTAGCTCCGAGCACAGCAAGGGATGCTTCCACAGCAAAGGAGTGGACCAGGCTGGGAGCTGAGTGGAGGGGAGTGTGTGAGTGTGAGTGTGTGTGTGTGTGTGTGTGTGTGTGTGTGCGTGCGTGCGCGCACGTGCACGTCTGTGTGTGTGCCTGCGTTGTGTGCATTTGGAGAAGTAGGTGGCAGGTATGGGGAGAGGGGAAGAAGCTGATAAGACTGAGGAAGAGAAGCAGAGCAAAGATGACCAAAGGAGTCATGGAAACAAGAAAAGATTGAGTGAACAATTTAAGATGGGTCCTATGACTATGGTTAAGGATGTTTACGGAAGCATTTGTATGTAAGATTGGACACATGAAAAATATCTAAGAGGAGAATACATGTGCTGACATGGAAAGATATGCATGATGTATTTTAGGCAATAAAATGATATGTGGTGTGGTATCCATCACCGTGGTTAGCATCACAGTTCTGGAATCTGGCTGTTCCAATCCCAGCTCCTCCACTCCCCAGCCCTGTGATCTTAGGCGAGGTACTTACTCTCTGAGCCTTTGGTTCATCATCTGTAAAATGCAGATAATAATAGTATCCCTGGGACTTCCCTGGTGGCGCAGTGGTTAAGAATCTGCCTGCCGATGCAGGGGACATGGGTTCGAGCCCTGGTCCGGGAATATCCCACAAGCCGCGGAGCAACTAAACCCGTGCGCCACAACTATTCAGCCTGCGCTTTAGAGCCCGCGAGCCACAACTACTGAGTCCGCATGCCACACCTACTGAAGCCCGTGCACCCTAGAGCCTGTGCTCCGCAACAAGAGAAGCCACTGCAACGAGAAGCCCGCGTACTGCAATGAAGAGTAGCCCCCCCTCGCAGCAACTAGAGAAAGCCCATGAGCAGCAACAAAGATCCAACGCAGCCAAAAAAATTAATTAATTAAAAATAGTATCCCTTCATGGGACACTTCGAGGGTTAACTGACTTGATAGGGGCACAGACGCTACATATTGCTATGGTGTTATTACTATAGGAGCCTATTTAGAGAGAATGATATGTGCATTTTAGAAAACAATGTAAGGATATCAGTATTGATAGGATTATGGCTAATGTCAATTTTTTCCTTTATGCTTATCTGTAGGTTCTAATTTTCTCCAATAAATGTAAATTAATAGTATAGTTTTGTATAAAAATGAAAATAAACAGAACCAGTAAAATGAACTGAGGTGGGTATCAGGATTTGGAGTACGAAGCCAGGAAACTGAGGAACCAGAACAGAGACCAAGAGATAAAGGACACGAGAAGGCAAGGGGGAGGGAAAGCAGTCAAGGTCAAGACTGGAGGTGGCCAGTTACCCACACCTGGCTTCTCTGAGCTTACTCTGGGAGGGCAGGCCACGAAGGCAAGGACAGAACAGGCAAAAGTTGTCGAACTGCTGCATCATCTCAGAAGTGTTAGGCACATATATTGGGTACTGAGGACTCTTTGAACTGGCTCAACAATCTGTTTTTTTTTTTTTTTTTAACAATCTGTTTTTATAATCTGGGTTAATTTTTAATGAATTAATTTTTTAAAAAGAGCACCCAAAATTTGAAGCTTCTTTTAATTTGAATCTCATACTACTAAGTTGAGACACTTAATTCTTCTAAAAGAAAACCTCTTAAAGAAAGAGTGTGGCTTAATGCAGTAATTCCATTTACAGAATAAAGTGTCGATTGCAGAGTTCATTTCCTGCCAAGATAGTAGCTACCGAGAACTCTGCGTAAAGCCCACAGCTGATGTTACCAAAGCACAACGGTCTCACTTCACCTGGGTCTGCTCAGAAGAACTCTGAGAGGAGGTGGCTTTCATCACTGGGAGTGCATTTGTTTTTCAACGAACCAATATGCACATAAAAATATATGGAAGCTAAATGCAAGGTGGTGTCCTGGAATGGATCCTGGAACAGAAAAAGGACATGAGTGGAAAAACTGTGAAATCTAAAATAAAGTCTACAGTTGAGTTTTGAACAAATGTACACGGTTGTGTAAGATGTTAACATCAGGGGGAACCTGGTGAAGGGTATATGGGAATTCTCTGTATTATCTTTACATTTCTGTAAGTCTGAAATTATCTAAAATTGAAAGTTTCTTTAGACACCTCTGGAAGTGGCTAATGACTAAGTGTAGTAATAATGGTTGAGTTCCTATTACGTGCTCAGTGTTTCCTTACATTGTTTCAGCTGATCCTGTGACGTTGTCTGGTAGCTAGTCCCTGCAATGTCTCTCACATCGGCCATCTCCTCTAATGCCCCATCAGTACCTCTTCCCAAACCATGTCAAATCCCTCTCACCTGGTCTCCCTGACTCTAACATCTCCCACAGCCATACAGCCTCCAGAGGAATCAGATTCACAGCTGATCTTCTCACTCTCAGCTCTACAACCTGCTTCACCTCCCCGAGGCACAGAGCAGGGTTTCTCAAACTCAGCACGATTAAAATTTTGGATCAGGTCATTCTTTGCTGTGGGGGCCATCCCGTGCATGGCAGGATGTTTAGCAGCGTCCCTGGCCTCTGCCCACTTGATGACAGTAGCCTCCAAAAAAGTCTTGAGACATTACCGTATGTCCCCTTGTTGGAGCAAAGTCACCCTGGCTGAGAACCACTGGCCTAGAGAATGAGGTCTAATTCCTTGGTCTGGCGTTCCAAGCCTTCCTGCGATTCCAGTCTTCGGCTTTCTCCATTCACCTTACTTCCCTCCCATGATAGCCATCTTACCCTTTTTGGACATTCTGTTTACACCCTTGCATCTTTGTTTTTGTCTCTTTGGGAATTCCATCTCCCCAGTAAGCAGGTCAATCCCAATCCTTTAATATAGTGGCCAGCACACAAAAAACTCTGTTAAATGAAATGAATAAATAAATGATAGAAAAAACTTTTGGTCCATCTGTCTGCAGCCATGTCATGCAACATTATCTCCTCAAGCATAATTTCCTTCTGTGTTTTTCTTCTCCCGTTGTCTTCTATCTGAGTTTATCTGTTGTACACTATATGTGTACAACATAGTTATAATCATTGTTACTTACACATCCATCTCTCTCTCTCTCTCTTCCCCCATCAGACTGTAAGGTTATAGGATATTAATAAGTACTCAATGTTAGCTTGGTATTTATTATATTCTAGGTTCTGTGGCAAATAACTTAAAAAATATCATCTCACTTATTTCCCATAACCACACTCTGTGACAGGTATTATTATTATCATCTCATTTTATAGATGAGAAATTTTAAGCTCAGTGAACTGAAGTTATTTTCTCAAGGTCACACATCTAGAAGGTGGCAGAGCTGAGATCTAAATTTAAATCACAGAGCAGAGTTCAAGTTCGAAACCGCGCACTAAGGAACCATTTCTTTACTGATCTTTCCGACTTTTGTACCAAGAGCAGAGCTTTTTACATATGGAATTTGTGCAACAAAGACCTAGTTTTTCAGCTGTGAAATCTAACACCATCCAGGTAAAGTTATAAGCAAACCTCATCTTTGGGTTTTCTAGTCTTTCACGAGGGCAGTCCACACAAATCACTACATTATGTGATGAGGACTCAGTAGAACTTTCTTCTCAGAAGACTAGTAAAGAACCTTCCTTCCTTTGCAACTTAGCCAACCAGCTTGGAATGTTTCCATGCAGTGCTTGAGCCTGGTTCAGGCTTTGCCCAAGGGCGTATGTCACTGGGTCTATTGGATGTATATTAGACCGAGGCAGCTTTAGACTTAATATATGAAGGTTTTCTAGCATTTCATCTTCTCAGCAATAGTAGCTAATATTAACATGCGTATTTACTATGTGCTAGCCTCCATCTTAAGCACCTTATGGGCATTAATTTATTTATCCTCATAATGGCCCAATGAGATAGGTACTATTACTTTCCCATCTTACTAGTGAGGAAACTGAGACACAAAGAGCTTAAATAACATGCCCAAGTGGTGTGGCTCCAGGCCTACAACCTTAACCAGTGTCTTATATTGACATTCAAAGATATAGACTCTTTTGTGAAGTACTGAGAACCCTGTGACTGAAGGTATTTAAATAGAGGTTAAAATTCTTAATATCGCAGATATTGTAGAGAATATCCCTGCATTGGCTGTGTTCCTACGTCACTTTGTTCAGATCATTACAATAGCAGTGGTCACCACCTGTAAGACACAGTTGTTAAACAGCCTGACAAGTTTTTTTTTGCAGCAACTGTGAATTTCTTCAGTGCAAGAAATGGGTCTTAGCTTTGCATCTTCCGTAATGTCTGAGATGGAGTAGGTTTGCAATAAAAATTTTGCTGGATTTGTTGGCTAACTAAGGGCTTGAGCACAGAGGTCTGCAAAGGAAGTTATAAAGAGTGTGTCGTATTCTCGAATCTCTCTAAGTCAAAGGCATTTTGCTCTCTGGAGCTTTGCTTGGCAAATGTGATGACATCATCTACGGCCTTCCCAGTCCTGAAGGTTAGATGGCATGACTCCTGGGGAGGTTCCCTAGCTGGTCTTCAGGCAGGCCCCGAGTCCATCAAGGACAATCTTTAAGAGTCTGATAAATCAAGTTATAATGAGTCAACCATGCTCAGTCAGTTGAATCCCTTGAATAGCTAAAGACACTAATACATCTTTCGGAGGGGAGACATTGGATTGTGCAATGAAACAGATAATAGACCTTTTTTCAGGTCAGCATGAATGAGAGTAAGAGCAAGGCTTTAAAATTTCTATTAACTTTTGATAATTCTTCCTAATTTAAAGACAGAACAAAGAAAGAATTTATGAAACAGATTTTAAACAGAAATGATATTTACAGTGGGTAGTTCTAAGACACCAAGAAAAAAAAAAAAGTAATGTGAGTTCTGCAGGCATTAGGAAGGGGGCAGGACCGTTCTTTCTTGCTAGGAAAGGCTTTGGAGGGGAGTGTTCTCAGGCTGACCAAGACTGACACCTGAGGAGCTGTCCCCTCTATGAACAGGTATATGCTAGATGCTAAGCAGATGCAGCAGGGTTTGGAGACCTAAAGACCTGGTGCAGATTCTGAGTTCTTCGAATAGCTGCAAGATTTGTGTACCTCAGTTTGTTCTTCTATAAAATAAGGATAATAATATCTTCCTTAAGGGCACTTGAGAGGATCTGAGTTAATGTACAGAAAAAGCATGGTACTCAGCAGACTGTCAATAAATGATATTGCAGGCCATCCACAGAGTGGTGGATAGGAAGTGGTAAACTCCTAGCTCTCACAGAGGCCAGACCACTCATGCTGGGATGCTGTTAACAGGACTCCTACATGGACCAGGAATTTGGTTATTTGATAGCTCAGGCACAGGACGCTTTGATTCTATACCATTTGCTGCTAAATTACTATTCCAATTATATCTCTCTTACCGTATCTGTAAACCTTCTATACAGACTTACTACTCTCCGTTGAGTATCCATGCCTTTAGGCCTTTTGACCACCATTTAACCACCCATCCCTCTCATCTACCTAGTAATAACAGGAGTCCTTCTAACACATCTGTCCATCTGTCTATCTGCCTACATCAATCTATCATCTATCAATTTATCTGTCTGCCCAACCATCCATCCATCCGTCCATCCATCTATCTCATCTATCTTTTATTCACTCTAGGTCCTCTCCACAGCTTTATCTTTACTTCTGCTCACATCTCGCCTTCTGAACTCCCTGAGGGCACTACTTTCTTGGTGTTTACCATAGACTGTCCTTTATTTTTAAGTTAGGTACCTAGTAATCTGTTTGAAAGAACAAAACTTAGTGTCTTGTCTTAGTCATCTTTGTATGCCTCAAAGGGGTTAAAACTATGGTGTAGAGGAGAAAGTGAGCAAAATTTATAAAGCACTTACTTGGTACCAAGCAACGTACAAGGTTCCTTACATACATTAGTTCACAGAATCATTGGGAACAACCCTGAAAGATTCCATTATTCTCACTTTACAGTTGAGGAATCTGAAGCTCAGAGGGTTTAAATGTCTTTTCCAAAGTCACATACAGTGGTAGGGTTAAATGTGATTATCCTAAGACCAAGCATTTCCACCAAATCACACTCCTTCCATCTGCACTAGGAATATGCAAATGTGTCTCAACTTGCATGCCGCTAACATTCATTACTTTCCATGAGCACTGTGGGAATGAGTCCAGAAGGCGTGTCATCCATTTGTCATCCCTGATCTCCACCACTCAGTAGATACGAATTGTTTTCCCTACCATCTCATCCTCACCTCGTGAAGGTGTCCATAAGCATAGCCTGGAAAGAAGCACAGCCAGAATGCCAGCCCCTCCCTTGGTAGTCCTGCCCTTCTGTGGCACAGAGCAGGTGCGTGATGGTAATGATGATGGATGAATAAATGAATGAATGATTAAATGCATTATTTAATAATGCATTTTTAAATGCATTTTAAAGGCTGAATGGGGTCTAACGTACTCAGATTCACTGGAGTCTTCTAAGAAATGAAAATGGAGAATTAGCAAACAGAGTTCAGGCAACTTGACAGACCACTTGAGCTTCCCTCCCTTAGTGTGAGGACACGGGGGCCACTTGAGGGAAAGGCAGACCTAAGATCCCACTGCTGCCTGTGGCATCATTCCATATGCAAATACGAGCCTGCTATTTAAAGAGCTCTGCTCCTGAACTCATTAGGGCATCTAAACTCAGACTCAAGCCGCCAGGAGTCTGCATAAGTGGTGTGAATCCCCTAAGAGCCGGGAGGAAACACCATCTTCTTGATGGATTAATTTATAGGCAAAAAGTGGCAGAGAAGCGATTGCAGGAACTTCTGTCCCCAAGATTTGAAACAGGCACTTCTGATTATTAACCAGGGGGCCAAATGCCGAGGTCATGTTCCAAGGCAGAGTTTGGACTAGCAATGAATGACTTCCTCTAGCAGAGAAAGTATGCTAACACCTTCAAACAAAGAGTACACAGGAGAGACACAGAGCAGTTGAGAAGACTCACTTCTCTCTCCAATGAGGGAAGCTTCTTCTGGGCACTCCCCTCCCCCCTCCCCCCTGTGGATCTGAGTCACCAAGGCAGTGCTGCTGTATTCTGGCTTCACAGAGGACACTGCCATAGCCAGTGGGGTCAGGAGAGGTCTTTCTCACCACTGGGATATCTCTAAATTAGCTTAGCTTCTTCTGACCCTACTGAAGTACCTGCCATGGATCACTGTTCATTCTAAAAACCCCAGTTTAGGGTTAACTTAACAAATCCAACTGAGCTCAATGAAAATTCACTCAGTGGTATGCACCTTGCTCAACACTGGAGATACAGAAATGAACAAGGTGGGATTGCTGTTTTCAATGAACCCGCTGTCCAGGAGGACAGGCAGAAAGAGAAATAATGACAAAACAGCACGCTGGGTGTGGTGGTAGTGGGAATGCTGACGCTATAGAGTGTGAAGGAAAGGCTTCTAGCCCCCTTTGGGGGGAGTTTGGTTATAGCTCCTGGAAGATAAGCTTGCTGAGAAATGTACTGGAGAATGAGTGAGTTTCAGATGGGAGGGGATAACATTCCAGATAGAGGAAACTGTGAGTAAAGGCATGGCCTTGGGAACCAGAGTTTGGGGTGCAGAACATTTCCATCAGATCAACATTAAGAGAGAGTCACTCTGAAGGGTCATGGTCAGGACTGATGCGACTGAAGACTTAGAGAGGTGACAAGTCACAGGTGGTCCTTCTTGGCCAAGGAGCGGGCAATTTAGAGCTCTAAAGGATTCTACATAGGGAAGTTAAGCATTCAGATTTATGTTTCATTCTTAGAAGACGAATTGGACCTGGTGAAAAGGAGGTAGGAAGATTGCTCTGGGACGATAATCTAGGAAATAGATGATGAAGTCCTTACGTTAGAGATGGAGAGAAGGTGACAAATTCAGGATGTTTAGTGGGGCTGATTGTCTGAGGCTAGTAGGGAAAGGGAGAGGGAGGAGCCTGGGATGATTTCTGATTCCAGCTTGGATACGTAGGTGGCTGAGGCTGGTGTCCATTGAAACAGAGATGAAGGGGGAAGGGCTGGGGAGGACACAGGACAGTCATGAGGGTGGGGAGTAAGGAGTTGAGTTCTGGTTCTCTGAAACCTCTGCAGGTCATGAATCTGGAGATGTCCAGCAGATTTTTAGGAGTAGGAACACAGACTTTGGAGTTTTTAGTGGGGGGAAAAAAAGGGAGTTGAAAGAATGTGTGTATGAGGTTCATCTGAGGGAATGCAAACAGTGATAAAAGCAGTCAGGGCAGGAGCCCATTCAGTGAAAATAAAGGAAGAGGCAGCCACAAAGAAGTAGGCCTGCTAGGAAGACCACTGACAAGCCAGTGCTGTGCACAGAAGCTATGGGGTTAGGGGGTTAGAGAAGTAGGGAAGACTTGGGGTCTAATGCAGCAGGGGCAAGGTGAGGACGGGGGAGGGGTGCTCACTGGGGCTGGCAGCAGTGCTGTCACTAGGGACCAGAGCTGGCTAGGGGATCCACACAATGGAAGGAGGATGACCAGGGTGGGAGGCGCTGATGGGAGGGTTCTAGGAGGGGTGGTGTCAAGAATCTCGGCTGAGAAGGGCAGGAAGGAGAGAAAGCAGCCACTAACAGAGGCAAATGTCCCAAGGGAAGTTTCATTTGTTGTTTGTTTAGGATGAAAGAGACCTAAGCAGATGTATAGGCTGAGAGGAGGTAGCAAGCAGAGAAGGAAAGAGTTAAAGAAAAACTGAGAGAGGAGATAGATATTTGATGGAGTGAACTCCTAAGGAGGCGAGAGGAGAAGGGATTGAGAGTCAGGGGAAGGAAGGCCCCCAACAGGGAAAATACCTCTTCTTCTGAGCTGGAGGAAAAGAGGGGAGAATCCTGCAGAATCCAATAATCTCAGAGAAGTGTTTAAAACGTACGTCAGACAAACAGGCCCCCTCCTCCCTCATTCACTTAGTAGGCTTGTGAGCTAGGAAAGTTACAACTTCCCCAGCTTTGTTTTCCTTACCTGTGACTAGGCTAATGGTACCTCCCTGGCAGGTTATCAGTGCATCAGATCAGGTATGGAAAGCATTTAGCGCAGTCCTGGAGCATAGTAAGTACTCAATAAATTGACGTGTTTGTACTGTTTTTATCATTGAGTTTATCATTATACAGTTCGATTATGGATGTAATATGCTTTTGTGGTTTCATAACAGCACACCTAACCATCATTGCATTTGCTAACATAAAAATGTTTTGAAATCCAAAGAACTTTCTTAAACTCTTTTGGAACAAAACTGTTTTATTAAATAAGGACTGTATCCTATAGAATATATTATATAATATATATTTATATAATCTGACATGTAAAATATTATATATGTTAATACATAGGCATATATTATATTCATGTATTATACGTATGTGATATACATTATTATATACATATAATATACATATATTATATTATACATTAAAAATATATATAAAATAGTCCTGAGGTAGTTCCTTGTCATTTTTTTTTTTTTTTCTGTAGACTTTCTGGCTCTTTCAGTCTTAAAAGTTTAGGTTTTTTAATGAAACACTACCCTACAAGAATTTTGACAGTGTTCCTCTTGCACTTATTTTAAAACTGATTCTGAAAAGCTTCTAGAAAGGTTTTTCAAAATGGAACATATTAGAATGTGGAAACTCACCGAAGAACTTATTCATCAGAGCAGAGCATTTTGTGGGGCTGGTTTCACCTCATTTAATGGAGTCACAACATTATAGGTGGGTTGGGCTAGATCCAGATGACATTTACATAAAACGCTCCAGTTGGAGCCTTCAGTCTTGGGCATCTTTTTTTTCCTTTTGTTTCTTTCTCTCTATCTCCTCCCTCCCTCCCTCCTTCCTTCCTTCCTCTCTTTTTCTTTCTCCCTTACTCTTTCTTTTCTTTTCTTTCTTTCTTTCTTTCTTTTTCTTTCTTTCTTTCTTTCTTTCTTTCTTTTTTCTTTCTTTCTTCTTTCTTTCTTTCTTCCTTTCTTCCTTCCTTCCTTTCTTTCTTTCTTTCTTTCTTTCTTTCTTTCTTTCTTTCTTTCTTTCTTTCTTTCTTTCTTTCTTTCTTTCTTTCTTTCTTTCTTTCTTTCTTTCTTTCTTTCTTTCTTTCTCTATCAAGAGCAAATACAGCACTGTGCTTATGGAAATTAAATAAACAGGTCAGTAATCACCTCTGAATAAGTCTTCAGAATTGACAGAAGTCATTTGTTTCGTAAGTTGCTGATCACTGGTCAGCAATGGGCATTTCTCTCTGATGTGGGGTCAGGGGCTGTAGGCACTCCAGGCTCAGAGACAGGAAGAGACATGTTTCTTTCTCTTAAGATATCCTCACTGACAAGAGCATTGGAATTTAGGGCATGGTTTTTCCAGGGTCACAGTGCTAGTAAAGGTGGGACTTGCAACTTGAATGTAGGGTTTCTGGGTCCAAATGCAGTGCCGTTTCCTGTATGCCTATGCTGATTCTTTATGAGAAACAAGGTCTTTTCAAAGGGATTTACAAACATTGGCAAGCAGAGTATGAAATCCATTCTCTCAGCTAAGAATATTCTCTTTCATTCTTTTACATTCTACTTAGAAATGAGCCTTGTCCTCATTTCCACTCCCAGTTAAGCCATTTGGTTTGTCTACTGGCTACTTAACTATGTATTTTGAGCTATGACATCCTGGTTACAGGTCCCACACTTTTATTGGGGGTTGGGGGGTGAGGAGTCCAGTACAGATTGAGAAGGGATGACGTGTAGAACAAGACATGCTCTAAGTAAGAAGTATGATGTTTTACAGTAACTGAACGGCAGGAGGAGAATTATCTTAATGATGTAATTCAGACCCTGACTGCTAGCCCTGCCTTGGTGTCATGATCACCAACCATTTTACAGATGGCAAAACCGAGGTCTGTGTACACATTCTTCTACTCATTGTACCTAAGTTGCACACAGCGCAGCCTTGCAGCCCGGCATCTGAGAAACGAGTTAAGAATACACAGAAATGGCATAGAGCAGTTGTCTTAACTGTGTTCATGCTGGGAATGTGAGGGAGGTACATTAAAGTCTTTCCAAGAAATTACAGCAGTTGAGTATAAGGTCCTCCTTCCAGCTGGCAAAGTATGTTTGGGCTAGAAGATGACAAACAAATGTCTGTTCCTAATTTTCAAGGTGATACAGGCATTAAGAGATGGGAAATATTCTGATTCTAAGTACTAAACAAAATTGGAGGACAAAACTGAGGTTAGATCATTTTTCCAACATACAAAGGGGAAGCAAACAGGAAACTCACCATGGCTAAAGGAAATCAGTGACTTGGGTTCTAGCCCCAGCCTGCTTAGCGAGCAACGTGACCTTGGGGAAGAACCTCACCCCTCAAACTCTCGGCTTCCTCTTCAAAGAGCTGCCAGTCGCTGCGCTTCATATCCTTATAGGATCATTTGGAGAATCAAGTGAGTTATCAAATGAAAAGTGCTTCAGAGAATATAGTTTTAAGTGTTAAAGGAATGTTCTTATGTTTCAAGAAGGTAAAGCCCGTGGGAAATCCTAGAGGTGAGAAGAGGGCCAGCTGGGGGTGACATTAGCAGTAAGAAGTGAGGAAATAAATTGACTTATTTTTAGGACTCAGAGGTCCTGTGAGGCCCTGGAATTGGCTGGAGAAAACCAAGGTGGAAATCAAAAGGCTTCAGCTATGGGGGAGGTTGGGGCCAAAGCCACATCTAGGAAGCTCTATCATATGGCAACCAAGCACGTGACTCTAGAAAGGCCTCCTGCATTTAAATCCCCACACCAACTCCCCATCACTTACTTGCTTCGGGGTCTTGAGTGAGTTATTAACCACTAGGCCTTTGTCTTTCCATCTGCAAAATGGGAACAATCATACTTCCCTCATATAGTTGCACTGAGGATTGAATACATCAATGTTTGTGAGGTGCCCAGTGCAACCACGTACTCAGTTTAAGAGTGTGGGCTCCAGAGCCAGAATGCCAGGGTTCAAATCCTCGCTCTGTTACTTACCTAGCCATACCCTCTGAGGTTCTCTGGCCTCATTTTCCCCACCTATACCAGGGGTAAGAGTGTCACCTCCCTGATAAGATTACTGTGAGGACCAAAGGAGTCCGTCTGTGTAAATGCTTTGTGCCTGGCATACAGGAATCCCTCAAGAAACGGGAGCTTGTACATAATCAGATTTATTCTAATTACCTTTTATTAGTGAATGCACACTGAGCATTTGAGTGAATATATATTTGAATCCTCAAATATTTTCAGACCTGAATAAAACCTAAAACGGCCCACACCCTCCCCCCGCCCCACCACCAGGGACCACAGTTTGCTCTCTAACACTCCGAGGGCATATAATTGCTCCTGAACAAACAGAATCTGTCTCTGAGTTTGGACATCAATGGACTTGAAACACACATTAGGATAATCTCTTAACCATGTCCTATAAATATTCATTGTGGTTTAAACCCTTGTCACGATGGAGGAGCCCAACAACAATTCCTTGGGCTGCCGAGTTTCCCTGTGTCAGAGCAGCCAAGGTGAGGGGGCGAGGGCGGGATGCTGCAGGAAGGAGCCAGGGCCGCACCTGGATAGGCTCAGCGCATCCTTCCACCTCCACCCACCACCCCGCACCTGCCTGGCCACTCACAATCACTCCTCTCCTCCCACAGGGAGCTCAGCCATGGCCTCAAGTCATTGGGCCTCCCCAGCACCTAGCACAGATCCTGGCACAGTTTGCTCTACAAAGGTTTGTTGAATAAACGAGGAAGCCTTAGTGGAATGACTGAATGAGGATTAACAGTTCTCCTTGACCATTCGAAGGGGGAGGAGGAGATCTCACAATCCTTGGCGGGGATGTGAGGCACCCCGGGCGTTCAATGACGGCCAGAAAGAAAGAGAGGAGTGACTCTGGAAAGACAGGGACTGGAGATGTCAGAAGTCCCTATTGCAATGTCATAAGGATTTTTCCAAACTTGGGTCTGACTCTGGTGGATTCTGATACGCAGGGTGAGGTGGACCCAGAAGCAGAGGTCCCCAGGGAAAGAGCCATGCTTGCAATCAGGCAGGAACAGCCCTTTCCTTTCCCCAGGACCCCAGCCAGTGCCTGGGGCAGGGGATGGAGAGGGCGTGGTTGGAGGATTTGTAGGAGGCACAGAGGAGGGGATTGTGACTGGGCACCTGTCAGGGCTGCTGCTCCACGGGATGTGATTTAGGGCAGGCCCTGCTTCAGGTGGAGGCTGGAAAGCTAGGTAGCAGGCATTCGGTGAATTCCTACTTGGCGCCACAAACTAAGTGCTATTCATACATTATCTCATTTAATCCTTATACTTGTTGAATCTCCATGTTATCAATGAGGAAAATAACTTCAATAACTTCATTCTTGGATCACACAGCTTCAAACTGATGAAGATTCAAATGCAGGTTCATTTGATTTCAAAGGCCATGAGATTTTTCAGGATCCTTTGTTCTTCTCCAGGCTTGTGTCCTGGGTAATCAAGATAGGCAGGGGTAGATAGTCCAGGCAGATATCTAGACTAGAGCCCCAGGCTCAGGGTAACAAAACAGATGCTAGATCCCGGCTGCTGGTGGGGTCTTCCTATTGGGTCCTGTTCCCTGGGTCGGCCTGGCTCAGGAGGAGAAGTATCTTAATGATGCAATCCAGACCCTGATTGCTAGCCCTGCCTTGGTGTCATGATCACCAACCATTTTACAGATGGCAAAACCGAGGTCTGTGTATACATTCTTCTACTCGTTGTACCTAAGCTGCACGCAGCACAGCTTGCAGCCCAGCATCTGAGAAACGAGTTAAGAATACTTAACTCGGATGAACTCACAGGTGACAGGGATCAGGGACGAACGTACAGCACCTGGAAACCTAATCATGCAGCCCTAGACTGAGGACTGGTAGGCAGGGCCTGCCATTCTTGTTTTCTGGTTGCTTTTCGTTCACTCTCTACCTCCTCACCCATAAAAAGATACCTTACAGGGAAGAAAGAGGAGAAGGAAGAGGTAAACAGACTAATGAGAGGCTGTCAGACATCTCCTTCCTATATTGACACAAATGAAGGAAGCTGCTGGCCTCATTACTGGGTCTCCCCCACACGAGCACAAGGCTGGAAGAGAACAGGGGGCAGGGTGAAGGGGGCACAAGGAGCCTTGCAAGTGGCTCTGTGATTTTATGCAAATTTCTTAACCTCTCTGGGCTTCAGTCAAACACCCTGTAAAAAGGAATCACTGACATAAATGATGAAAATGAAGTTCTTTGAACCTGATGAAGAGACAACGTAAATGTTGAATTGTATTAAGAGCACCTTGAAAGTGAAAGTAAGATTCCTACGTCTAGTTAGTTTCCAAAAGACTTTCACATTCATTGCCCTGGCTGTGATTAGGTTGAGTGGTGCTGCTATTCAACCCCATTCTACAGCCTGGAAAATTGAGACTCAGAGAGGATACATTGTGTTCAATGACAACAAGTTGAAAAGAGATGAAACTGGATGTTGGGAGATGGTGTCGCATGATGTAGACAATACATACGGAGCCAGATACAGCCACAGCCTAAGAATGGTTCCATTAAAATGATAACGCTGTGATGTGTTGCTATGTCTGTCGTAGGAATGAAGAAGCAAAGCTGCAAAGGCTAAGAAACTAGCACAAGGATAGAGCACTGTGGCTGAGCTATGAGTCCAAGACTGTCCAACCCCCACCAAAGACACAGACCTGCTGACTGCCCATCTCCACGTGAGCAGTGTGGGTGCTGGACCCGCCTGTCACACGCTGCCCTGCAGGGCCTGTTCCTCCCAAGGCAGGCCCGGCTCCTGTGGCTGCTTCCCAGCTCACCTCTACACGAACTTGACTCGAAAGGGTTTACTAAGCAAATTAATAATGTAAACGAGATTGCAGCTAGCACCTTCCATGCAGGGAAGGCCTACTGCACAATAACTGTTTGCATACAAATGAAGGCTGCAGTTGAAAATGAATCTGTAATGCTCTGGAAAGCAGGCCATCAAGGCCGCTGACGGGGGATACTTTGGTATCTCTCGCATCCTTCTTGCTATTACATGAATTACAGCAAATCTGCAATACAAAGTGCTGTATACCTTAGGCTGCGTTTTTCATACTAGGCTTTCCATTTCCTCCTCACAATAACCTAGGATGGTGCGTGTTAGGAAGGTTCCCATTTAATTGATGAGGACACTGAAACTTTGAGAGGTTGGGAAACTAGTCATAGCCCCAGAGGACAGCAGCATGGGACCTCAAACCCAGAGTATCTGCCTCCAGATTTAGTGGCTAAATCTGTGTGGCTAAAAAACAAAACAAATTGTCTTTCTAAAATGTAGTTGTTTATAAGCCTTTCGATAATATCTGACCTTTAATTGATTACTGAATGCTAAGGAAGCATTAGATCATTTAGTTCTCCCATAATCTATGAAGCTGGTATTGTTATTTCCATAAAGAATCGGAGGCTCACAGAAGTTATGTGACTTTTCTAAGACCATGTGGCAAGTGGTTGGACCTACATTCAAATCGGGCCTGGCTGAACCCAAATCCCAGCTCTCATCCACCCTTATCTTAATTTGCTCTGGGGGTAGGAGTAGCTGTAAAAAACCCAGAACCCTGGGCCCTACCAAGACCTGCTGGATCATAACTTGGAAAGGCTGACTCTGGATGACGTCAACTTTCCAAGGACTCTGATGCTGCCGTTCTCTGGGGAATGCCGTTTCGCCTCTTCTTTAGTTTCGATAAGGGTTCCTTAATGTCCCCCTTCCTTGAGGTCCGTGGGCAAATGTCCCCCAAATGGCAGAGGAAAAAGGTACCAGCTAGCTAGAGATGTCACCTCCGCGACGGAGGTACCTGCCAGGGAGGGGAGAGAGCCCTGGGGGCCTCCATTCCAGTATTTTCATTTATCATGCAAATGAACGGAGTAAAATTAGGTCATGTCAGGGGTTTGCAAATCAAAATTTTGCCAGAGGGCCCTTCCCTTAGCCCAGCGTTCTTCAGATGCTTCTATTTCGGAATTTCCCATCTAATCAAGGAGCTCCTGCCAGGTCTCCTCGGCTCGAGGGAGGTCCATGGCCTGGGTCTTTGGATTTGCAGTAATGATTCTCAGCCAGGCCTCAGCTTCTGGCTCTGCTGAATCCAGACAAGGGACCACTAAGTGCTCGCACTGTGAGTTCAATGAAAATAAAAAAGCTGCACGGCCTTGGAGTCAGAGGCCTGCCTGGATTAGATCTAACTGATGCTGTCAGGGCACTGCCCCAGACTGGATGCTTCTCTGCACAGAACTGATCTTCCAGGGAGCTCACACCTGGGCTCTGCCACTTATGAACTAGGGGACATGGGGCCAGGCCCTTGGCCATCTGAGCCCATCTCCCTGTGCCTGACACTATGCAGGTGTGCTCAGTATATACGGCATACGCTTGAAGAAGTCAACTCCTCATGTTTGCCAGTGGGTGATGCATTAGGGATATACATGTACAGTCAAAGGTCGACTTTTAATGCTCCCCTTGTTAATTTGGTTACACATTCATTCACCGTACAGGTACTTGCTTCTGGTAGGAGGGTTTGTGTGGATTCGCATCTGTCCTTTCCCTTGAGCCTGGGACTACATTTCTGACTCCATTCCTAATTCTCTGAGGCGAGACAGTCAAGCTCTTTGCACCCAGTCAGGATTTGCTACCTGCTGCTGAACCGCTGCCCGAATAAATGAATAATTCGCTATGGAAGGAGCTGGTCTTTATTCAAAGCTCCAGCTTCCTTTGATGGGCTGTATTTGGCAGAATAAAGAAAAGTTCGGCACTCCCAAGGGCCAGGGGGATAGAGACAATGACCATCATTTTCAAAGACCTCACAGTGTTTTAGAAATGACCCACCTGAAATCTGAACCATGCAGCTACGCTTCCCCACGACAGTAAGGAAGATCTGGGTGTTTAATAAATTCAAGAAAGCCAGTGACTAAGGGGGAGCTGAAATTCAGAATATTTGTTTTATTTTTAGTAGGTTTGTTCTCTTTCCCTTATTTGTAGTGTTGGCAGCCCCTTAGATGCTGGTTTCCTTATTCCGTGGTAGAAAGATATTGGGCTTTGAAAACAGATTCAGTGGAGTTCAGAGCCTTACCCTTTCACTCCCTGGCCTTCTGACCCTGGGGGGCCCTCTCTGATTCCCCTGCAAATGAGGTGACAGAACTGCTATCCACTCCACAAGGCTGCTGGGAGGCTTAGCTGAGGGGGAGATAATGAAAGTGCTTTGTAAACCATAGCTCTATATAGATCTAATTAACATGACTATTTCTGTTCTCTTAGTTCTATTTTCTTCTCTTAATAATTACAGAATCTTGGGTTTGGAGGAGAGCAGATGCACGGTCCTCCTTGTTAGAACCAACTGGAGAGCTGGTTCAAGTACAGTCTCTCTCTGAGCCGGTCTTGGTGGTGGGGGCGGGGGGGGGGAGAGAGGGACCCTGTGGTCTAGAGTGCAGCCAGGTTTGAGAAACACTGATCTAGTCCCTTAACACCTGAAGCCTCTGCAACCTCCCCAGGAAGAGGTGTTTTCATCATATTACCAATGCAGACCAAGAGAGAGAGACCTGGACAATCTAAAGGTTTTAGTATACTCACCGTTGTCTGGGGAGAACACAGCACACCACACAGGGCCACTCAGGGAAGCACCAGGGTTGGCCGTCAGTCAGAGAGAGATGGGGGATGTGGGAAGGGCTTTTACTGTGGTTTCTTCCAGAACAAAAGGGTGAGGCAGGGCAAGCAGGCTTAGCATTGGCTAGAGTGAATAATTTCAACAGGCACTGTGACATCAGGACTGTCCCTAGTTGATACCTGGCCCTGGGATGACTAAGACAGGTGGATAGCAGCCTGGAGTACGAGAGCCCAATAGGATGACTGGTTGAGGTTGTGGACTTCGTTGGCTATTGAAGACAAAGAACTGACTGACATCAACCAATCCCTCAAAACTAAGTCAACATTTATACCCTTTAGGATGGCTGCTATCAAGAAATAAAACAAAACAAATAAACCCCCAAACCCAGAAAATAACAAGTATTGGCAAGGAAGTAGAGAAATTAGAATGTTTGTGCACTGTTAATAGAAACATAAAATGGGGCAGCCAATACGGAAAACAGTATGGTGGTTCTTAAAAATTAAAAATAGAACTACCATATGATCCAGCAGTTCCACTTCTGGATATATACCCAGAAGAATTAAAAGCAGAGTCTTGAAAGGATATTTGCACACCCATGCTGAGAGCAGCATTATTCACCAACAGTCAAAAGGTGGAAGCAATACAAGTATCCACTGACCGATGAATGGATGAGCAAAATGCGGTCTATGTACACAATGGAATATTATTCAGCCTTAAACAGGAAGAAAATTCTGGTACATGCTACAACATGGATGAACCTTGAGGACATTGTGCTCGGTGAAATGAGCCAGTCACTAAAAGACAAATACTGTATGATTAATTCCACTAATATGAGACCCTAAAGTAGTCAAATCCATAGATACAGAAAGCAGAATGGTGGTTGCCAGGGCCTAGGGGGAGGGGGGAATGGGAGTTGGTGTTTAATGGACATAGAGCTTTAGTTTTGCAAGAAGAAAAACGTTCTGGAGATTGGTTACACACCAATGTATGGCTAAGATGGTAAATGTTATCTGTATTTTACCACAGTTTTGAAAATCTGGGTCAAGACAGTACACACATATACAAAACTACATTACAAGTGGTCACCTATCTCTGCTTGGATATCTCCAAGGAGGCAGAGCTCATTGCCTCATCAGGCAGCCCCATTGAACTCCAGCCGTCTGACTGTGAGAACCTTCTTCCTGATACTCACCTAATACCTGTTTTCCTGTACCTTCTACCCTTTGGTCAGAGTTTTCCTTTGGGGCCACATAAACTAAGCCTTACTCTTCTTTCACATGATGCCAACTATTGCAACATTTGGTGCCAGGATCCTTTCTCTTTTGGGATTTTCCAACAGGTCTGTACTTGACAGGGGTTCAAATCTCCTCTCCTCCTTTCACTTCTGTCTGATTTGCCTTGTCTGAGCGGGAAAGGGGTAGTTGCATGAGAAAATGCTCAGACTGTACAGGGAGTTAGCTGTGAAACCTGAACCAGTGATAATAACCACAGCTACTAGTCGCTAAGCATCAGTTACATGCCAAGCATCACACTGGTGCTTTATAGCCAACGCATGGCATCCGCCTCACGATCCTATGATGTGCGTATCATCGTGCCCGGTTTACAAATGGGTTGAAGCTCAGAGAAGTGAAGATACTTGCCTGGGGTCACTCAGCCAGTACCCCAGGAGCTTGCACTAGAACACAGGGCTGCCTGACATTGTTCAGATCAGGGTACTCTCATTTCCTGACCCAGCCACACTGGGCCATGACTAAGAAAATTAAATTCTGAGCCAAAGCAGGAGAGATGTCTACCAGCCTATAGATCTCTCTCTGGGCCTCCTCTGCAGGGATGCTTCAGGGACACAAGTGACTCTGCTGGTTTTATATGCGAGGCTGGTGGAATGCCTTGTCAAACACCCAAGCATATTTTGTCACTTTAAGAAATCAAGGCAATTTCTGCACTTGACAAAGGTAAAATCTTTTAAAGCTTTGGAGGATTGGGAAAGGGAATAAAAAAGACGTTAATAGAATGACATATTTTTAGTGTAACACTTCAGAGAAAACTCTGGGGGAACAAAAAATAAAATGAACGACCTAAATATGTTTTTTTTTTTTACACTAGGAGCTTCAAAGGAGTGGGCTGTGCTGGATATCTGAGTGCCCCAAATCTGTAAAGGATTTGAAAACAATGGGAACCCTCTTGGACAAAGGCCCTGCTTTAGTCTGTAAACTGCACCAGGCTGAACGCCGGGTTAACTACTTTGAGCTGACTGACTACGGGTGAATTACTGGACCTTCTCAGTGTCAGCATCTGTAAAGTAAGGACGGTGGTACTAACCTCACAGAACTCTGGTGAGATTTATATGAAACCAACGTATATTAAAATTGTATTAAATATTTATTATATTTAACGTAACATATCTATATAACATATAGTATAATGACTATATTACATTTAATATTTATATTAAATCAGTTATATTTGATGAAATGAGTGGAAAGCACGGTACGTGATAGGCATGTTCCAAGGGAAAACGGAAATGTTTTCCTTTAATTTAGTGGCAGGGCTCTTAGTTGAAAATTGGACAAACAGCTCAATTAAGAAGACTATTAAGATATCTTCTATTTTCGCTATGTTCCTGAGAACCTAGCAAATATGAATTCTGCAATCAAATGTGAACGTTATAAGTTGATAGGAGCCTATCCCCCTCTTGTGGGTGCTGAGTATGAGAGCCTGGCTGGGGCATCAGGGGTGTCAGGAGGTGTGGACCCTGCTTCTAGCTTCATTACAGGGGCAGGTGTCACCCCAATAGCCATGCTAATCCTTACTAACAGGATTCTGGCTTTGTTTAGATAACAAAGCAGCAATTTGCTCAGGGAGGGTGGGCTCAGTCCCAGAAGTTGAATCATGATTGAGCAAAGCTTACCACGGGAGTCTCATTCCTTTTTGTAGGTGACTTTTAGCAATGGGGCCATGACCGAATTCTGGCCATTGAGACAAAAGGCGGGGGGCGGGGGCGCTTCAAGAAAAGATTTTCCATTCTGATGAAATCCTTTTCCTTCCTGCCTCTGCATTCTGGCATGCGATGATGTGATGCCTGAAGCAAGGCAGCCTTCTTGTGACCATGAGGGAGAAAACCAAGAGGTCTGGAAAAGTGAACTCAGAGGGCTGCAATTATTAAACTGCTGAGTTAACAGACCTGGGAACTGCCTGCCCTGTAATTCTAGTCATGTGACGTAGTAAACCCCAGTGTTTTCAACTACTTTTATCCAGGTCACCCGTTTCCAAAAGCATCCTAAAGGATACAAACATTAACTCATCCTGTGACCCTAGATACCTGCCCTTTCTAGACCTCAGTTTCTTCTTGTATTAAACGTGGGGTTGGATTAGATTCATGTTGGCAAATGAGTAGGTAGCCCATGGGGCAGATTCAGCCTGGTAGCTGTGTTTGGGTTTCCCTGTGCATCATACAAACCAAACTTACTAAGAAAATGTGACTCCTGTACTTCCTAAGACTCTTCTAACTACCCTTATGAGCCGCTACCCTCATGGGATAGTGGTGAAAAATGGAATCTTGTCTGTTAGTCCTGCCTCCCTCTCTTCTGGAACAAAGGGTCTTTTTGGACACCTTGGCTCTTCTCTGTAAATGCTCATGGCCAAGGGTGAAAGAGAAGGGCTTACATGCTCTTGTGGCTTTAGAACTATGTGGTTTTCTCTAGATCTGCTGTAGGACCGTAGGGCAGGTTGTGGGCCTAGACCCTGTACAGAGTCTGGTCAGATGTAGCAGGCCTTTATGGTTCTTTGGAATATTGTGTTGCCGCTACAGCTGAAATCTTGGATCCTAGACAGAGTCCCTGTATTTTGTAACCTCGGTTGTCAGGTCTCTTCCAGCTGCCTGTGCTGGACCCCTCCACATTCCTTCCCTGGGATGTCCAGGGTGTGGACAGGTGCTGGGGAAGCAGGAATAGTACTTAGATCTATTATCGGAGACACCTCTGTACACACGTGTGTTACTATGCTCTCCTGTGGGATGTGGTACCAAGCCAAATGCAGAGAGTTCTTGTCTCTCCCAGGCAATGTCCAGAGGAGTGGGCTCTGGCTTCCTGTATTCTTGAGTCCCCTCATCCCTGTCTGGATATCTCCATGACTAGTCCCTGCACCCCTTGTCAAGATGAGGCTACACAGTAGGAGGTAGAGGTGAGAGATGAATAAGAATCCTGCTATCTGATTTCCTCATCAACTTCCTCCTTTTCACATACCCACAGAACAAATGATCCAAGTTTTTCTTTTCTTTATCATGACTGGAAGGGACAAATCCTCCTGAATTAGGACTCATGATTTCATGGCAGACAGGTAGGAGAAACCTCTAAACCAGGGACAACAGAAATCAAGAGAATTTTTAAAATTATATCATTGTATTATATTTAAGATCATTTTTCGTTTGTCGCAATATTTTAAAAAATTATAAGATTCTAGATATAAACCTGGATTTTTTATCTTCTCTTTAAAACTTAGAAGCTCTGGCAACATGGAACTCACACTCTTGCAGCACAATAATTGGCTTGAGCTGAGTAGTGTTTTCTTCCCTTCAAGAGTATGTGTACCCATATGGTCACCTTATCTTTGAAAAGGGAGGCAAGAATATATAATGGAGAAAAGACAGCCTCTCCAATAAGTGGTGCTGGGAAAACTGGACAGGTACATGTAAAAGAATGAAATTAGAACACTCCCTAACACCATACAGAAAAATGAACTCAAAATGGATTAAAGACCTAAACGTAAGGTGAGACACTATCAAACTCTTAGAGGAAAACATAGGCAGAACACTCTATGACATAAATCACAGCAAGATCCTTTTTGACCCACCTCCTAGAGAAATGGATATAAAAACAAAAATAGACAAACGGGACCTAATGAAACTTAAAAGCTTTTGCACAGCAAAGGAAACCATAAACAAGACCAAAAGACAACCCTCAGAATGGGAGAAAAGATTTTCCAATGAAGCAACTGACAAAGGATTAATCTCCAAGATTTACAAGCAGCTCATGCAACTCAATATCAAAAAAAGAAAAACCCAATCTAAAAATGGGCAGAAGACCTAAATAGACATTTCTCCAAAGAAGATATACAGATTGCCAACAAACACATGAAAGAATGCTCAACATCATTAATCATTAGAGAAATGCAAATCAAAACTACAGTGAGATATCATCTCACACCAGTCAGAATGGCCATTATCAAAAAATCTACAAACAGTAAATGCTGGAGAGAGTGTGGAGAAAAGGGAACACTCTTGCACCATTGGTGGGAATGTAAATTTATATAGCCACTATGGAGAACAGTATGGAGGTTCCTTAAAAAACTACAAATAGAACTACCATACGACCCAGCAATCCCACTACTGGGCATATACCCCGAGAAAACCATAATTCAGAGTCATGTACCACAATGTTCATTGCAGCTCTATTTACAATAGCCAGGACATGGAAGCAACCAAAGTGTCCATCAACAGATGAAAGGATAAAGAAGATGTGGCACATATATACAATGGAATATTACTCAGCCATAAAAAGAAACGAAATTGAGTTATTTGTAGTGAGGTGGATGGACCTAGAGTCTGTCATACAGAGTGAAGTAAGTCAGAAAGAGAAAAACAAATACTGTACGCTAACACATATATATGGAATCTAAAAAAAAAAAAATGGTCATGAAGAACCTAGGGGTAAGACAGGAATAAAGACACAGACCTACTAGAGAATGGACTTGAGGATATGGGGAGGGGGAAGGGCAAGCTGGGACAAAGTGAGAGAGTGGCATGGACATATATACACTACCAAGTGTAAAATAGATAGCTAGTGGGAAGCAGCCACATAGCACAGGGAGATCAGCTCGGTGCTTTGTGACCACCTAGAGGGGTGGGATAGGGATTGTGGGAGGGAGGGAGATGCAAGAGGGAAGAGATATGGGGATATATGTATATGTATAGCTGATTCACTTTGTTGTAAAGCAGAAACTAACATACCATTGTAAAGCAATTATACTCCAATAAAGATGTTTTATATATATATATATATATATATATATATATATATATATATATATATATATATATATATATGTATGTATTAGGGACTTCTCTGGTGATCCAGTGGTTAAGAATCCATCTTGCAATGCAGCGGACGCTGGTTTGATCCCTGGTCAGGGAACTAAGATCCCACATGCTGCAGGGCAACTAAGCCCGCATGCCGTAACTACTGAGCCCATGTGCCCTGGAGACTTCACGCCACAACTACAGAGCCTGCGCACCGCAACTAAGACCTGATGCAGCCAATAAATAAATAAATAACTATTAAAAAATATGTATTAAATGAACGAAAAAAATGAGCAAATGAACATGTGGTCAGTGTTTGGCAACATGCAAAGGCTATCTATAATTATTACCTCATTGATCACCATTGCAACCCCGGGGGATAGTGTCCCCATTTTAGAGGTGAGGAGACAGGCTCAGAGATACAGAATGACTTCCTCGTGATTACACAGAACCAGGCTTGGCAAGCAAGTCCTTTGATTCTGTATGGTTTTTTTTTTGAAGTATAGTTGATTTACAATGTTGTGTTAATGTCTGCTGTACAGCAAAGTGATTCAATTCTTGCTGGGGTGTAGTGGGATCACACACCAGGTTAGACCAGCAAGACACAGCACTTCCACAAGGGAGCAGCAGGATGACTGTGGTTGGGGCCATTTTCAAGTTCAAAGCCAGCAGAGGATCCCGGGAAGGCCAGGGAGGTGTGTCTGAGACCCTTTCTGGGACTGTGAGAGACCTGAGGCTGGATGGATAAATTTGTCCCATCACATCCCTGACATCTGAACCCAGCTCTGGACAGTTCCTTTGGCTCAGAAGTGCCTATCTTGTGTCACCCAAGTTATCACTTGTTGATACAAAGTAACTAGAGAAGAATCAAAAGCAATGGACCACCATCTTTCTATCAGAAGGCAGGGCTGTTTCTGCCATCATACTAGGAGCTCCCTGAGGACAGGGACAGTGTCTCACCCTCTTCTGTGTCTGAGAGTATAGAAGTGGTGCAGAGAACTCAAGGACCCCTCTTCCCTGGGAGAACCAGCTTGGACCACACCAAGACTTGACCTGGGGCAGACAGACAGTCAGGTGGTAGCAGCAGCTCCACTAGCTTTGTTCCACCTGCCGGAGTGGACCGTGGGAGTCAGGGTCACGTAAACTCCTCATGCCACCCTCCCCTTTCTGTGGGGCTTGGATTTATCTCCACATGATAACAGGAGCTCCATGCACCACCACTCAGGAAGAAAAGAGGTCACCCCATCTCATGAAGATAAATACCATAGCATGGTATGACAGCCTCCCTGGGCACCCCACACCGTGTAATTACTATCGTAATAAATATTATTACAACAACCAAAAAAAATAAAAAAACAGCATGTGTACCATCTGGCTCTTCACAGTCTGGACACTCCCCGTTGTCTTGGACCTTGAATGCATCAAATTCATCCATCTATCTTCCCCTTCTTGGCATTTAGTTTTCTAAGATCCACTCCACTTACACAGTTGGGACTCTATGGTCAATACCTCTCCCTGCTCCCACCCCATGGCCAGCACCCTGCTAAGCACAGCCAGGGAATATAACGTATTACAGCCTGATTAAACGTATGATTATCACATGAATATATAATATATTATATGTAATTACATAACTCAGTTAAGTATGTACAACTAACACTTATTTATAAATAACAAGAAAGGGTTCATAAAACCCTCTAAGAGCGTTTGAACATGTCACTTCGCTTCTGTTCTTTGAACCAGCTGTGGGACTGTGTGCAGGTTACCAGGGCCAACTGGACTCCTATTTCCTCAACCATGGAATGAGGAGGACAGGACTAATTCCAGGGCTCTGAGATTACATGAGTTCAGCCCAAGAAGCACACATGCTAGGATTAGGAGACCCAAGGAGTGTAAGATAGACCCTCACCTTTAAGGGGTTTATGGTCTAGTTGGGAAAATAAAGCAAAAGCACACGACAGGGAAAGCATCACAAAGCACAGAGGGATCATTGAGTTCCAGGGGCTCAGTGCTCAGAACCACACGATCTTAGAATCAGAAGGAGCTGTAGAACCTCTTCCTTTCCCACCAACATCTTCACCGACCTCCTCTTCTTCTCTGAAAATACAATTCAGCATCACCCCTGCTCCTCCTGAAGCCCCCAAGTCTGGGGGAGTTAGTACCCTCCACAGTGGTCCTGCAGCTCTGCACAGTTGCTGTTTGTCTGTCCCCCACTGTGCTGTGACTCTTGAGGGCTAGGCATGTAATCGGTATCTGTCTTATTTCCCAGAATTCCCTACCCATTATTTTGGTAACAACACTCCCTTCTCCTTGAATTAACTATGCCAACACGTCATTCCACGTAGTCCTGATGAAATGGCTGGTAAAGATTTCCATCACACACACACACACACACACAGACACAAACACACACACACACACACACACACACACACACACGTCCTCCCTCTGGTGAGCAAATAAAATTAGGCCAGATTCTTTCACCAGGGAATCTGAGTCTTAAGGGAAGTGACATGCTGTGACAGAATATTGAAAGAATTTGAAGCAAATCATTCTTTCCACAGAGTCCATTTGTTCCTGCTTCTGTTATCCACTGGCCTGTCCTTGTTCCCTCACTCCTCCCTTGGATGTTCAATCCTTCCTTAACTCTGAAGTCTTCATGATACTCCCCCTCCTCTGCCTTCTTTATTTTAAGTTCGACAAAGCCATTGCTCTCTGTTGCTTACAACCAAGGATCCTAACTCATTCTGGGATCAAATCTCGTTCAACGTTGGTGCCTAACACAGAGTCTGACATATGGTGAGCTCTGGAGACAAAATATTAAATGTTTGTTAAGTGAATAAATTCTCTACCAATGCCACCATCCACTCTATGGCATCCCTGACAGATGGCCATCTTTCATTTATCTATTAGACCATGGCCAACAAGGGAAAGCTCAGTCTCTCACTAGGCAGCTGAGGCTATTTGGAAATTTTCCCCAAATGAATTCTATCACACATCCCAAATTGTTAGAAAGTTCTTCCCAAATGAGTTAAAATCTTACTCTCATTGCCTTCCCCCAGCTATTCCTTGTTCTTTGCTGGGACCATGAGAATTCTTCCACCAGATAATTTCAAAGTCAGGGCTAGCCACATCTACAGGGCTTCACAGTTCATTAAGAGTTCTCTAAGGGATAATAATATCTCATATTTGAAAGGCAAATAATACTTAGAGGGTTTTCAAAGCTCTTTACCAAGCACTAGGTAATTTATTCTTACAAAAACTCTGAGACGCAGATTGCCGTGGGATTACCAGTTCTCCATTTCACATGTCAGGAGGCTCTATCCCAGAAAGATCATCTAATTCTTTTTTCCAGGTCACACAGATAATAAAGGGCAGAGTTGAGACTCAATGTCTAATCGTTATGGCTTAATTCTCCCACCTTTTCCGTTTTACCCTGAGTCTCTCACCACAAGATTATAACAATCATCTCAGTGATGAAGATACGGTTTTAAAGGAGGTGCTCTGTTTCAGCTATCCTGTTGGTCAGTTTTAAATATATTCTCTAATTCTTCCATCATCCAAGAGTGTATGATTATTTCTATATCATGGTTGAGGAAACTGAGGTTCAGTGCAGACAAGAGACTTGCCCAAGATCACTAGGTAATATACATTAAAGCTGATATTTGAACCCTGAATTTACACGTCAGACATACAGGGAATTGGATCATGCTTGTGTGAGCACCTGGCCTGTGCCCCAAAAGTCCACTGAGTACTGTTCAATTCCCTGACTAGGGATCAAGGTCTCAACAAGGTCAACAGCCATTCCCTTATTCACTATCCCTGTGGCTTCTGGGGCCCCTTTGTTGCTCTCCTCTTGCATTTTCTAAAGTCTTCCTCCATCTCCTGCCCTCCCCTCCCCACACACCTATCTGCATTAAATGGTTTACAAAGTCCTATCAGGAGCTTTCATTGCAGAATGATTTAGGGGGAAGAGGGGATTGGCTACACACATGGGAATCATTCGGGTCATTTTTATTTCTCCATCTGTGGGCAGCATCAACTTAACATGGAAAGTGTTTCCCACAGCTGCACTAAGACCAACAAGAAACATCTGTATTCTGCTACTCTGCCCACCCCCCCCACCCCCGCCAAAGGAATGGTGTTTTCTTAAAGTTCATCTGCAAGGTTCTATTCCTAGAACTGATAACACTATAAAATAATGGTAAAGTTAATTATTGGCAAATTAAAATAGAAGTGCTTTCTACATTCTTGGGACATTCACATTACTATCAAATGAGTTTATTGTGATTAAAATGATTAATGACATTCCAGTAAAAACCAGAGAATTAAAATCCTGAATACAAAGAAGGTTAAAGTCTTTTCATCATTAGAGTACATCAAGGAAAACCGCTGAGTGTCCTCCTTATCTGTTTACATTAGCAAAAGAGACACAGAGCAAATAAAGAAAATCATTTGAATCTTCACAAAAACAAAAATCTGGGGGCTCATTTTCTTATTTATGTAGCATTTGGAACCAGCATGTCTTGTACAGGAAGAGAAACAATAGCTCACTTGTAATTTAAACAAAATAGACAGACCAATGGAACAGAACTGAAAGGCTAAAAATAAACCCAAGCATATTATAAGATTTCAGCATATATTCAAGAGGGCATTTTAAAACTGGGGAAAAGGCTGGATTATTAAATAAAGTTGCGGGGTAACTGGTTCATCACTGACTGAGGGGAGATAATTACCTTATATGTTACCCCTAAATAGATTCCAGAACAAAATAGCTAGATAAAAATGCATGTGAATATTTCTCTATATCTATTGTGTTGAGGCAGGCAGGACAGTAGAAGCACCATTCCAAAAAGAGAAACCAGAAAAGACGACATTAGTAGATTTGATAAGATACAATTTAAACTAAATCAAAAAGTAAATAATAACATGGAGAAAATATCTACAATATATTTGAAAGCTAAAAGGATAATATCTTTGATATTATTTTTTTCAGATATAAAGACTGTCTTTGATATATAAATATCTTCTACAAATAAATAAGAAAAAGCCAAGTTTCTGATATAAAAATGAGCAAAAGACTTGAAAGAAGAAATAAAAGCAGCCAATACAACTACAACTATGAAAACATTTCCCCTTCAGTAGGAGGTAAATAATGCAAAATAAAATAAAATAATGATTTAAAAAGCCTTACAATAAACAAGTTGTGAGTTTACAGAGCGATAGATGGAACTGCTTAGATTTTGCTGCAAGAGTATGAATTGGCCCCAAATTTATGGAAAGCAATTTGGAGAAAACAAAGAAACAAACAACAACAACAAAAACTTGTATACTGTATTCGTTTTCTAGGACTGTCATAATGAAACCAAGTCTCCCTAAAACTGACCTCCCCTTCTGAATTTATGATTAATCTCTTTATCCAAAACTTGATTTCCTTCTTAGTCCCACCTTGTTCCCCTCAGGATTGAAGAGTACCAAAGAAAAGGGGGGATTGAAACTGAGCAGGCCCCTGTGGGGTCTTCCCTGGTACAAAAGCCCCTTCTTGTCCCCCA
The DNA here is from genome assembly GCF_949774975.1 of Lagenorhynchus albirostris. Lineage (NCBI taxonomy): Eukaryota > Metazoa > Chordata > Mammalia > Artiodactyla > Delphinidae > Lagenorhynchus > Lagenorhynchus albirostris. The sequence goes on along the minus strand of NC_083096.1, from coordinate 137,757,810 downwards.
TTTCTTATTTGTAGAAAGAGGCTTTAGTCTCCTGGCCTTCCCTGAGTTCCAAAGAGTAGACTGAAACAGTTACTAATTAGGAAAGGTGAGGGAATGCAGAAACAAAGGAAAAGCTGTTAAGGAAGAAAAGTAATGATAGCTTAAATAATAGTTCAGCCATGAAACAGAGTCCTAGTTCCTCCTCAAGGGATATAGACAACAATCTGACACATATCTTTTAGCTGTTCTGTAGAAACTAAGACCCCCCACCCAGGTGGGGGGGGATGGTGAATACATGCTGACCACAAGCATGGAAACCCCAGACTGGTTGGAACCAGAAGGTTGATGATTAAGATTCCCAAGACACCACACTGTTACCTCACCATCAACCAATCAGAAGAAAGTCCACAAGCTGATCATGCCCCCTGCAACCCTTACCCCAAATGTTGCCTTTAAAAACTCTTCCCTGAACACCATCAGAGAGTTTGAGCATGAGCTGCCCATTCTCCTTGCTCGGCACCTGCGATAAACACCATACTTTCCTTCACCCCAACCTGGTGTCAGTAAATTGGCTTTGCTGTGTGGTTGGCAAGTGGACCTAAGTTTAGTAACAATAATAAAGTACCACAAACAGGGTGGTTAAACAACAAAACATGATTTTCTCACAGTTCAGGAGGCTGGAAGTCCAAGATCAAGGTGCCAGCATGGTTGGTTTCTCCCGAGGTCTCTTTCCTTGGCTGGTGGATGACTGCTGTCTTGCCATCTTGTAACACCATCTTTCCTCTGTGCACACACATCTTTGATGTCTCCTTCTCTTTGTAAAAGGACACTAGTCTTGTTAGATTAGGGCCCCACGCTCATGACCTCATTTAACCTTAATTACTTCTTTAAAGACCCTATCTCCAAATACAGTCACACTGGGGGTTAGAACTTCAATATATGAATTTGGGGTGTGTGTGGGGAACACAGTTCAGTCCGTAACACACATGGAAAGTATATTATGAGTACATACACAAACACATGTACAGACCATAAGAATATTCCTACCCTTTTGCCCAGTAATTCTAGATCTAAGATATTACACTAAAAAGCATACAAAGCAAACAGACAAAACCCCTCCTCGTTCTTAAGTAGACGTACCTCTCATCCTATATCTTATTTCGTAATCTTACTTTCCACTTCAGTAAAATTGGTGATAGACTACTGAATCAGATTCTTTTGAGATGGGGTCCATTCATTCATTGTTATCACTTTTTTTGAAGAGTAGTTTTGGGTTCACAGCAAAATTGAGAAGAAGGTACAAAGGTTTCCCATATACACCCTTGCCCGCTAACATGAACAGCCCCCCATTATCAACACCCTGCATCAGAGTGCTACATTTTTTATAACTGAAGAACCTACATTGACACATCATAATCACCCAAAGTCCACAGTTTACACTAGGGTTCGCTCTTCATGTTATACAATCTAAGGGTTTGGACAAATGTATAATGACATGTATCCATCAGTTTAGTATCATACAGAGTAGTTCCACTGCCCTAAAAATGCTCTGTGCTCTACCTATTCATCCCTCTCTCCCACCGTAACCCCTGCCTTATTTTTTTAAATTAAATTCTGAAGTGCTCCTGATATGCAGCCAGATGATGGTGAAATCACTTTGTAAATGACTATAAAGAATATGAGAGGGTGAGATGTTATTGCCTGTAAACCCTCCCCCTCCCCTCCACCATCATCGCCACCCTGGGGAAAGCTGCATTGCCCCTTGAATGGAGTGTATTCTTGGTGGAGGGCAGCGTGGCTGGGTGCAGAGCACCTCTGCTGGGGGATCTGGCAGACCTGGCTGAGATTTACTCTGTTCTTAGAGACTGTGTGACCTTGGGCAAATCCTTTACCTTTTCTGAGCTTCAGTCTCCATTATCTGTATAACAAGAAAAATAACACCTACATGCAGAGTGGTATAAGGATCAGAGATCATTTAGGAAAAGCGTCTGGTGGCTGGCCCATGTTAGATGTTCAGGAAATGGATGATATACTATCATGATCATCACCACAGCCACTTCAGGAATGAATGAAACAACCAAAGTCGTGATGGCAATACCAAAGTGTAGGAATATCCAGATCAAAGGTATCTAATAAAAGCTGAAATTCTGAATTGAGACAGTATGTCCTGGAGGAGATGGTCTATGTTTTGGAGGCAGATAGATCTGGGTTCAAATCCTGATGGAAAGGAGCAGAACCCTGTGCCCCTACCCACCCTAGTACAAAGGCCTCTCCGTGTCCCCTGCCACTTGGTTGTAGAAAAGCTGAAATCTCTCAGGCTTCCCTGGGTCACAAAAGAGCAGGTTCAAGCAGTTAAGGATGAGGACAATAGAGTCATAGACTCAGTTTCTGATGCACATCCCTGACTTGTTTTACAGATACTATAACTGCCACCAGAGGGAAAAAGCTAACTGCATGATGACCAGACTTCAGTCATGACATAAGGTGCTCCATCTTGAGCAATACTGTGTTTATGGCTAGCACTATTCAAGGAAGTGGCCTTAACAGAATGGGATTAACGCTACTGCTCATAATAATCTTTATCTTTGTAGGTATCAAAATAATTGTAGCGGGCTTCCCTGGTGGTGCAGTGGTTGAGAGTCCGCCTGCCGATGCAGGGGACACGGGTTCGTGCCCGGTCCGGGAAGATACCACATGCCGTGGAGCAACTAAGCCCGTGAGCCATGGCCGCTGAGCCTGTGTGTCCGGAGTCTGTGCTCCGCAACGGGAGAGGCCACAACAGTGAGAGGCCCGCGTACCGCAAAAAAAAAAAAAATAATAATAATAATAATAATTGTAGCTCATTTTGCCCATATATGTAAGCAGGCAACTAAAACTGTCAGCAAAGAGATGCCTCAAACCCATGTCAATACCTTTCACCCTAAGACCTCAATGTCCTTTCTCAGCATGAAGGAGTCACAGAACACGGACCTTCATCCCTAATCCCATAGAAATGGAATAATATCTGACGGGGATGGGGTTTGTAGGCAGCTCTTTGCAGGAACCCACTCTCAGCAGGAAACACTTTTTTCTGGCCAATTTAAGCGAAACTACATTGTGACTAACTTTTAAATCAGGCGCCCCCATGTTCTACTCATCTCTGGCCCTAGCACACATTTCAAATCTTTTGAACACACGATACCTTGCCTAACCTGTTGGTTCTTTCCATAGATCAAAAGAAGTAGAAATGAAGAATAAGTAATTAACAGATGACCAGATCTCTTTCCCTAGCTTCCCCCTCAGTAATCTTGCGAACAAACTATGTGAAGAAGATAGAATCTAAAGACAGATTAGAAGAAGTCTGGGGAATGGTGATGACTCTGACCACATATCTCAATGATTAACTGAGATTACTTCCCTTTTTCCCTTTAAAAACTTTCATGGGGCTTCCCTGGTGGTGCAGTGGTTGAGAGTCTGCCTGCCGATGCAGGGGACACGGGTTCGTGCCCCGGTCTGGGAGGATCCCACATGCCGCGGAGCAACTAGGCCTGTGAGCCATGGCCGCTGAGCCTGCGTGTCTGTAGCCTGTGCTCTGCAATGGTAGAAGCCACAACGGTGAGAGGCCCGCGTACTGCAAAAAAAAAAAAAAAAAAAAAAAACTTTCATGGCAGAGCAGAATCTTCAGAGATGATTTTTGGGGGACACTGAGTCCAACATCTCCTCCGATTGCTGGCATTCTAACTAAAAGCAACTTTCCTCTCTACCAACATTTGCCTCTCTCTCAGGTATTGAGTTTTGAGTGGCGAGCAGCTGGACCTGAGTTCCATAACACTGACTCTGCCAACTGACAAGGTAAAGAAATCCAAGTGAGTTGCTTGTACTTTATGGGTCTCTGTTTCTTCATCTGTAAAACAAGGTTGATAAGTTCACTTCACAATGTTCCTGTAAATAGGCATAAATGAAATAACCCCAGTACAACACTTTGCACCATGTCTGGCACATGGTACATGCTCAGTAAGTGAAGTCATTTTTTGCCGTTGACAGCGCTTATCCTCCTCAGACAGGTGTGTTCACGTTGACAGTGTCAGAGGCCCTGGGGAAACCGTCTAGAGCAAAAGCTCTGATGAGTAGGTACAGTGGAGTTTTTCATTCTTTAGAGAATCTTGGGAAGGAAGAGGACTAATAAGTTACTTCATCTGTTACCTTCTTGCTCAAGGATCCCTGGCTACAAATACACTCTGTGATGTTTTTCTCAGATAAGTTACCAATAAGCCCCAACTTGCCTTGAAAGGATTTCTGCCATCTAATAGGCTGGGGTGTTAGTCCTGATACGGTGAAATCCCTTTAGTAGAAAGGCTGTCAGTGGGGCTGGGCCTTTCCTGAGTGCTAGCACTTAAAGAGAAAGATAAGGGAAGATTTCCAAATAGGAACATCTGGAAATGGAACAGGAAGGCTCCAAGGAGAGGAAACACTTATTATTCAAGGCTGCCTTAGGCAATGTCTTCATGGGAAGGTTCCCTGGGAACAGGAATCAAGGATTTGAGGACTAACACTCAGGATTTTAAGGAATAAAGCCACGAGGTCTGTTTCTAGAGCATCCTGGGGTCACTTCTTTCCTCAGGAAATTTACAGCCAGATCGAAAGGCCAGCCAGTGCGGTGGCTGCCTGGGACACCCATATATAGAAAGTAGCAAAATCTCACTGAAATTTAGAAAGTATTGTGCCAATTAATGCAAGAGGCCACATAGGATTTTTCACACAATGGATGAAATTAAATTGGTTGCCATATTAGTGAGGAGTCTTTGGGTTACACATAATAGAAAACCAAGTCAAACTAGATTTTTTTAAAACTGTTGCAAAATACATTAACATATAATTTACCATCTGTATCAGTCAGCTCCAGTTGCCTAGTATCATATCATATAACGAAATATCACAAGCTTGTGGCTTAAACAGAAACTTATTTTCTCACAGTTCTGGAGGCTAAATGTCCAAGTTTTTTTTAACATCTTTATTGGGGCATAATTGCTTTACAATGGTGTGTTAGTTTCTGCTTTATAACAAAGTGACTCAGTTATACATATACATATGTTCCCATAAATGTCCAAGTTTAAGATGCTGGCATGGTCGGTTTTTGGTGAGGCCTCCTTTCTTGGTTCGCAGACCTTTCTTGGTTCACCTTCTTGCTGTGTCCTCATACGGCCTTTCCCCTCTGCAAGCTTGGAAGGAGAGCTTTGGTGCCTCTATCTCTTCTTATAAGGACACCAGTTCTATTGGATTAGAGTCCCACTCATGATCTCACTTAACCTTAATTACCTGTTTAAAGGCCCTATCTCCATTACAATCACACTGGAGGTTAGGGCTTCAATATATGGATTATAGAAGGACACAGTTCAGTCTATAACATCATCTCAACAATTTTAAGTGTATAGTTCAATGGTATTAAGTACATTCACACTGTTGTGCAACCGTCACCACCATCCATCTTGAGAATTCTTTTCATCTTCCAAACTAAAATTCTGTACCCATTAAACAATAATTTCCCATTCCTTTATCCCCTTAGCCCCTGGAAACCACAAGTGCACTTTCTGTCTCTATGACTATCTCATAGGAATAAAATCCTACTGTATTTGTCCTTTTGTGTCTGGCTTAATTCCTTTTTAAGGCTGAATAATATCCGTACTGTATGTATATACCACATTGTGTTTATCCATTCTTAATGCTACCATGAATGTGGGTATAACAGTATGAAACAGGAGGGAAGGGGGCAGGACACAACCTCTAAAAGAATGACATAGCCACAGGACATGACAAAAACTGGTTAGAACCAAGTAGGTCCAAGATGGCAGAAGATTTGACTTCCAGTGGATCCTGAGCCTCATACACTCATTGTTAATACATTAGCATAACCCACCAGTGCCATAACAGTTCTGAGGCCAACCATCAAAGATCACTGGGTGGTGGCCCAATTCCTGGAAATCTCTGCCCCTTCCCCAAAATAGTTGAAATAATTCTCTCCCTCATTAGCCTATGAAATTACTCAGCCCATAAAAACTAACCACAGCGTATTTGGGGGCCTCTCGCCTTCTGAGATGGCCCACACTCTGTCTGTGGAGTGTGTTGCTTTCTAAATAAATCCACTTCTTACCTATCACTTTGTCTCTCACTGAATTCTTTCTGCGAGGTGACATCAAGAACCTGAGCTTCATTAAGTCCTGAAATCGGGTGTGTGATCTCAATTAAAAGACCGTGGGTTCATCAGGAACAAGACAAGTTTGCCCACTCTCACCACTTTTATTCAACATAGTTTTGGAAGTTTTAGCCACAGCAATCAGAGAAGAAAAGGAAATAAAAGGAATCCAAATCAGAAAAGAAGAAGTAAAGCTTCTTCTTTGCAGATGACCTGATACTATACATAGAGAATCCTAAAGATGCTACCAGAAAACTACTAGAGCTAATCAATGAATTTGGTAAAGTAGCAGGATACAAAATTAATGCACAGAAATCTCTGGCATTCCTATACACAAATGATGAAAAATCTAAAAGTGAAATTAAGAAAACACTCCCATTTACCATTGCAACAAAAAGAATAAAATATCTAGGAATAAACCTACCTAAGGAGACAAAAGACCTGTATGCAGAAAATTATAAGACGCTAATGAAAGAAATTAAAGATGATACAAATAGATGGAGAGATATACCATGTTCTTGGATTGGAAGAATCAACATTGTAAAAATGACTCTACTACCCAAAGCAATCTACAGATTCAATGCAATCCCTATCAAACTACCAATGGCATTTTTCACAGAACTAGAACAAAAAATTTCACAATTTGTATGGAAACACAAAAGACCCCAAATAGCCAAAGCAATCTTGAGAATGAAAAATGGAGCTGGAGGAATCAGGCTCCCTGACTTCAGACTATACTACAAAGCTACAGTAATCAAGACAATATGGTACTGGCAAGAAAATAGAAATATCGATCAATGGAACAGGATAGAAAGCCCAGAGATAAACCCACGCACATATGGTCACCTTATCTTTGATAAAGGAGGCAGGAATGTACAGTGGAGAAAGGACAGCCTCTTCAATAAGTGGTGCTGGGAAAAAAATAAGTGGTACAGTGGAGAAAGGACAGCCTCTTCAATAAGTGGTGTAAAAGCATGAGATTAGAACACTCCCTAACATCATACACAAAAATAAGCTCAAAATGGATTAAAGACCTAAATGTAAGGCCAGACACTATCAAACTCTTAGAGGAAAACAGGCAGAACACTCTATGACATAAAGCAAAGCAAGAACCTTTTTGACCCACCTCCTAGAGAAATGGAAATAAAAACAAAAATAAACAAATGGGACCTAATGAAGCTTAAAAGCTTTTGCACAGCAAAGGAAACCATAAACAAGACCAAAAGACAACCCTCAGAATGGGAGAAAATATTTGCAAATGAAGCAACTGACAAAGGATTAATCTCCAAAATTTACAAGCAGCTCATGCAGCTCAATAACAAAAAAACAAACAACCCAATCCAAAAATGGGCAGAAGACCTAAACAGACATTTCTCCAAAGAAGATATACAGATTGCCAACAAACACATGAAAGAATGCTCAACATCAATAATCATTAGAGAAATGCAAATCAAAACTACAATGAGGGCTTCCCTGGTGGCGCAGTGGTTTAGAGTCTGCCTGCCGATGCAGGGGACACGGGTTCGTGCCCCGGTCTGGAAAGATCCCACATGCCGCGGAGCAGCTGGGCCTGTGAGCCATGGCCGCTGAGCCTGCGCATCCGGAGCCTGTGCTCCGCAGTGGGAGAGGCCACAACAGTGAGAGGCCCGCGTACTGCAATAAAACAAACAAACAAACAAACAAAAACTACAATGAGATATCATCTCACACTGGTCAGAATGGCCATCATCAAAAAATCTAGAAACAATAAATGTTGGAGAGGGTGTGGAGAAAAGGGAACACTCTTGCACTGCTCATGGGAATGTGAATTGGTACAGCCACTATGGAGAACAGTATGGAGGTTCCTTAAAAAACTTCAAATAGAACTACCATATGTCCCAGCAATCCCACTACTGGGCATATACCCTGAGAAAACCATAATTCAAGAAGAGTCATGTACCAAAATGTTCACTGCAGCTCTATTTACAATAGCCAGGACATGGAAGCAACCTAAGTGCCCATCATTGGATAAATGGATAAAGAACATGTGGCACATATATACAATGAAATATTACTCAGCCATAAAAAGAAAGAAAATTGAGTTATTTGTAGTGAGGTGGATGGACCTAGAGTCTGTCATACAGAGTGAAGTAAGTCAGAAAGAGAAAGACAAATACTGTACGCTAACAGATATATATGGAATCTAAGGAAAAAAAATGTCATGAAGAACCTAGGGGTAAGACAGGAATAAACACAGACCTACTAGAGAATGGACTTGAGGATATGGGGAGGGGGAAGGGCAAGCTGTGACAAAGTGAGAGAGTGGCGTGGAGATATATACACTACCAAACGTAAAATAGATGGCTAGTGGGAAGCAGCTGCGTAGCACAGGGAGATCAGCTCGGTGCTTTGTGACCACCTAGAGGGGTGGGATAGGGAGGGGGGGAGGGAGGGAGACGCAAGACGGAAGAGATTTGGGAACATATGTATACGTATAACTGAGTCACTTTGTTATAAAGCAGAAACTAACACACCATTGTAAAGCACTTATACTCCAATAAAGATGTAAAAAAAAAAAAAGACCGTGGGTTCAAGTCCCAATCTGCGTGGCATGGTTTCAAGTACACATGGATGTTTTTTATTGTGATGGTGATGATGGTTTCCTGGGTGTACACAATGTCAAAATTTATTAAATTGTACACTTCAAATATGTGCAGATTATAGTGTGGCAATTATTATTTAATATAGCTAAAAAAGCATACATGAAGAAGAAATATTTATTGGGACATTTGACTGGGAAGTTCAGGAGAGCAGCTAACCTCAAAAGGGCTCAAATTATATCACCCGGATTTCAAATAATGGTTATGAGTACCCTGTGCTTTGCTCCTCTCTCAGGCTGCCTTGTCCAATGTGGTGGCAAAGATGATAGTTCTTGGTTTACACCGTTTTTACAACTAGGAATCCTACAGAGCAGAGAATACTGCTTTCCTCCAAGTTCCATAAAAGCCTGAGCTGTTCTGATTGGCCTACGTTTGAACCAACCATTCTGGTTAGGGAAAAAGCGTTGTCTTTGACTGTCCAGTTTGGATGGGTGCCCAGCCATGTGACGGGTAGGAAGGATTTATATCATTAACTATAAGGAATAAATTCCCATTAACAAAGAGGGATTTTGTTACCAGAAGAGGTAAGGCAGACAGAGACTCCAGATGAGTATGGACGCCTTGCTCTCCTGAGGAAACTGCCCTTATATGGAAATAAAAATACACAGTTTGCCAGTGACCCCCTGTGTCATAGAGTATTCTTGTGATCTGCATATGAGAGCAAATCCTTACAGCTGTCAATGTCCCCACCAGCCTCCACGAACCCCAGATCAGCCAGCTAGGTAGGAGTCACCTGCAGTCAGCGGCCAGAACGTCAGCTGGAAATCGGAAACTGAATCGTCCATAGCCTCATGCTATTTACCTAGGAAATAATAATTTATTTTATTCTACTATCTACATGTCGAACGCAAGAAATTTGGGGGTTCAAAAAAATCACAATTCTAACACAACTCCAAGTAGTCCAAATACACTATTTTGAATATATTTGCTAATTAAAAAAAAAATCAGTTTCTCCCATTTTCATTAAACAAATACTTTAGAACTGTAATTTTAGAAAGACACCAAATTTTTAGGATGCCACCCCCAAGCATCTCAGTCTAACTCTGTTATGCTGCTATCCCTAGGTTAATTGGGAGCTACACAAACGAAAGTGAGCAGGTACTTTGTGTTAAACGCTAGACAAAGCCTTTCCCGCACAGAATCACTTAGACCCCCTATCTCTTCAGGACTTAGAGATATTCAATGCTTGGTCCAGGGTCACAGACAAAATGACTGAGTGGCAGTTCTGAGATTCAAAATAAAGGTTCTTCTGACTCCAAATGCCATGCCTTGTTTTTTGTTTGTTTGTTTTTTGGTTTTGTTTGTTTTTCTGTGCAAGACCTCCACTTCCATTGTCCTTTAAAAGATCCTTAGTCCTGCCTTTGTCTGATATTACAGATATTGCTGGGAAGCATAGTCCCTTACTGAATAATTCCAAGGGATACATTATCCGATGTTCTTCTGAAAGCCCATTGTGTGCCCTGCCACATAGAGTTGTTAGGAAGCTCAGCATTGATTCCAAAATCCTAAACGTGATCTAAAACCCTGGATATAATCTGGCCCCACGCCTACCCTCTGACTTCATCTCATTTCCCTTCCCCTCTACTTAACACGACCTGACAAGCTGCAGGTGTCTCAACGCCTCAGTGGTACCAAGCCAGTTCCCCTCAGTGCCTTCCCATGGGCTGTCTTCACCTACCTGGGCCAGCAATCCCCACACACTAATATCTGACTGTTGCTCACCTTTAGGTATCATTTTAAATGTCATGTTTTAGGAAATGACTCCCCTGGATCCCCCAGAGGGTTGTTACCCTGTTTTGTTTTCTCAGGGCACCCTGCACCATGCTTCTCTTCCTTAGCAGTTAAGACAACTGGTACTTAATTACCCACGCTATTATTTCTTTAATGTCTGTCTCTATCTATGGACCCGTTCACAGATATTTTCTGATACACCTATTGTAACGCCTACTAGGTGCTTATTGTCTGAGGCACCGAGGCTAGAGCAGTGTCAGAATATGAGCTCTGGGAGGACTGAGACTTGGTCTGTTTTCCTCCCCATTTATCCTTCAGCCTAGTCTTGTGTTCCACCCAGAGCAGGAACTGAAAGAATGAATAAACGAAGAAAGGAAAGAACACCGTTAATTATTTATGTTAAAGCCGCACTCCATCCCCATCATTGGCAGGCTGACTCTAACCCTATTATCTCTGAGTCCCCAGCACCTAGCAGAGTGCCTGCAAGGAGCCTGAGCTCAAAAAACACATACTCTATTTAATGAATCAGTGAATGACTTCAAGCAATCAATTTAATTTGGCATATGCCTTCCTCTTAGGTGTGCCCATTAATTACCAATTACCAGTGTTTACATTCCAGTGCTTAACCATTTTTTGCTAGCTTCTATAAACTCTCTGGGATGGGAGAATTGGCTTCTCAAACGACTTCCTGCATAAATTAGCCCATCTGAAAGCAAGTGTTTATCCCGGGCTCTTTGAAATTCACATCATTCGCACCAACACCCTGCTCAGACAGTTCTTTAATTCCAGTCACCTGGGATTTCTTCCTACCTTTGTTGCCAGCTCCAGCCTAACGCCACATATCTTATCCACCTGGATTTACATACAAGAAAGGTCTAATCAAAGCCTGCCTGATTGTCACATCTATCCCCGGTTACAAATCTGCCATCTAATCAAGAAGACATACAGCAAATCAACATGCACTTCTTTCTGAAATCTTTTGCAGAAAAATGGGAAAGCAGGAGTCAGAGCTGGGAACAAGGGCAGCAGGAGTCAACCAAGGGAAAATTTCCTCCCTAGGTGCAGAACACTGGGAAGAAAGGGACAAGGCAAAATGCTTTGTCTGCAGTTTGATACAACAGTGGGTGTGGAAGGAAAACGAATGACCACAAAGTAACATATAATCTAGGGAGCCTAATGGTGTTTCCACCCTAATGTTCTCAGGATCCACAAGGCTACAAAGTTAGAAACAGAGATCCTTTAGTCTAACCCCTTCATTTTACATTTTAGGAGCTAAGTCAGGTTCAGAGAAGGGAATAGTTAATGATAATATTAACTTTGCGCTCTTAGAATGGGCAGGCTTTGCAGGCGTGATCTCTTTGGACCCTCACAATTCCTATATTTGTATTCTTTTACTCTTCCCTTAATACAGATAAGGAAAACAAGGCTTAGCAATGTCATTTTTCCCATCCACTGAGCAAGTAGGCAGTGAAGCCAGGACTCAAACTTGATCGATCATTTGTCCATTCAGCGAACATTTTTTCACATTCTACTAGATCAGCATATCTTAAACTCTAATGTTCACACATGTCACCTGGAGATTTTGTTGACATTCAGATTCTGATTCTGTAGGTCTGGGGTGGGGATTTACTCTTCTCACAAGCTCCCAGGTGATGCTGCCAGTGCCAACACTCTGTTGCTGTGTGACCTTCAGCAAATTGTTTAATTTCTCTGAGCCTCAGTTTCTTCAGCTATAACATAGAATAATAGTACCTATGTCATAGATGTGTTTTACGTGAAACATTCTCTATAAAGCTCTTAGCAACATCCCTGGCCTATTCAGCAAGAGAGAAAACACTCAGGAAATGTTGCCTATTATTATAGTGATAAACTCTGTACCAGAGACCGTACTGGGGATACACAGATGAAAAGACATTGTGTCTGGCCTCAAGGAGTTGTAATCCAGTGGGGAGGAAAGATTTGGGCTGTGATGGGCAGTGAGAGGGAGCGTGGAAGTTCAGAAGACAGCTTCTTAGCCTTTTATTTTCTGCCACGCCCAAGGCACACCAGAGGAAGAAATCAAGGTAAGTGGCCGATTGGCGTGTGGTCATTGCCGGCCACTAAACAGGGCAGTTTTTCACCCAGGGGCTGAGCAGCCTTTAGGAGCTGATATGATCTGAGGTGATCACTGCAGAGGGATTTCCTTAGTGCTCTAGGTTCCCTCTTCCAAGACCTGGAATCCAGCCATCTGGTGTCGGTCAAGACTCAAAATTGAGATATAAACCCTTATATATTGATAGAACTCTAAACTTTTCTCCTCTGTCCTTTTAGACATGTTTTTCCCTTCTCCTCTCCCGTTTTCTAAATTCTATTCAGCCCCCAAGACCTGCCATGTTATTCACACCTGCTAAAAGTGAGTGACGGCTGCTTGTGTTAAAAGCCTTCATTTGTTATTAGAGCTGAAGCTTCCACTGAAGTTCTTCTAGTTGATTTAAACTTCTTTTCTTTCCCCCCTAAGAGCATAATTTAACAATTCTCTATAATTGAGAAAACAGAAGCCTAGACTAAAAGCAGGTTCCTGATGTAGGGCTCTCACTGCTACAGCCCTCTGTTAGAACAGTAACTGTCAAAAGCACAAGGGGAGGATCCTAAGGAATCTTAGAAAGATGGTAACACATTTGGCATCCTCCCTGGAAGTGCTGGAAACGCCTTGCTGGGTGCAGGTCCTGGCCTTTGAATTGCACAGCTCTCCCCACCTTGACCCCAGTCGGCTCCATCACTGAGAAGCAGTGGTGAGATGCTTGAGCACATGACCAAATACGGCTGAGCCTCCGGGTTCTAAAAAGTGACATGGAAATACGAATACCTGCTGACAGGTTTGTTGCGATGATTCGGTATGATAATGTATGTAGAACACCTGGTTAGTAGGCGCTCAGCGGGTGGTGGGCATGTCCAGGGTTTTAAGCAAAGTCAGTCATTCCCCAGTAAAAAGCATTTGGCTGGCTGGCTGGCTGCACATGGCCCTGAGGCTACACACAGCATGAGGTGCTTAGCCTGGGGTGTAGCCCTTGGGAATCTGCACCCCGTGTTCCTCCCCAGCCTCCTGCCCATCACAGCTCCTTCTGCCCCTCTATTCCACTCTCCAGCCCTGCAAAGTGGCTTCGAGTTCCCGGAACTCTGCCGCCCTTGCTTTGGACCAGTGCTTTACCAGGAGTGTTCACTGGTTCTTTCACCCCTCCCCCAACAGCGCACATCCTGGCTCATCCTTCCTGGCTTAATCAGGTCTCACGATTCATACCTTCTCAGGAAGCTTCCCCACATGTACCACCAAGCCCAGGCAGAGTCTGTGTCCTTCTGTAACATTTATACTCTCTCGTGGAGCAGCTCACAGAGAACCCGTCTCCTCCTTCACCATGTCTGCATCCCCCAGAAGGATGTAAGCTCAGTGCAGACAAGAGCTGCAGCTGAGGAGCCCTGTTTATCATCCTCTCTCTCTCACCGCATTCAGGGTCTGGCACAGAGTGGGAACTCAGTAATAATTGGAAACAAAATGGATCAGACTAACAGTAAGAGTACTGAAAAATAAAGAATGTCACCACTGTAGGGTGAGCAAGACAAACAGGCTTGTCCCGTTGTTCAGACAAAAATTTACACAAACAACTTCATTTCCAGCCTTTCTAGAACAAAGCAGGACTTAAAATAAAATAGAATACAATCAATAAAATAAAATAAACCCACTACCAGGTGCCTGGGAACAAGGGTACCACAGCCAGTGTTGCTTGTCTATCAAGAAACCCTAAAAGAATCCAGGATGGTCAATGCAAGGTACTTGGAGCTGGGGTGGGGATGGGTTTAGGCAGGGCCTCTCTGAACCAAAGAGAGAAAGCCGCCCTCTAAACCCCCATCACTGAAAAGCCGAGCTCTCCTTTTCTAGTGCTTACAGAATCACTTCAACGTAAGCATTGTCATGTAATGAGTTGTCAGGCTGAAGATGTAATTATTGCAAAGAGGAGAAAAATTTCAAAAGTTGAGCTTTAATAGAAAAATGAGATGGGAGCTCTGGCGTTCAAGTATAAAACAAACTTTTTAATATTCATTCCTCCTGCACTCTTTGAAATTCACCTTCAGAGCTCCAAGGTGAACAGGGGGAAAAAAGTTCAATAATTTTCAAATCCTAATTATAATTCATCACAGGTGATTAAACAAGGCTGTGGGTATTTGTTGCTCACCACTGTTTTTTCCTCCTTACAGTGGACATTTAATTTTAATTAAAAAGGGAGTTTTTCTTTTCTGTTTAAGGATGTCTGCTTACCTGTGCTTCTGTCTCTCTTTCCCTGCATAGAGACTCAATTCCTCCATCCCCCATTGCTACCAGATACAGAATACTGCATACATATTAATGCCTTTTATTTCGATGGAGAGCCTATCACTTTATCCACCTTCAGTGTCTCTATACTTCCTGAGGCAGCCCATCCAAACTCCACAGGCTGCCTTTCCAGGTCCCCAGAATTTAGCCAGCACAGTCTCTTAAATTTCTGAGCTTCAATTTCTTTGTCTGAGAAATGGGGATGATGATAGTAAGATCTATTTTGCTACCCAAGGTCGGAACCCTGGGAAAATGAGATCATTTCTTCTACATTTACTGAAGGACTGATGCGCACTGTGACATCAAGTAACCTATTAAATGCTCTCCAAAAGTTGGCTATTGTTTCTGTTATTGATAATTATTTGTTCATTCATTCACTCAACAAACATACTAAATTCCTTTTGTGTACCAGGCACTCTGCTAATTTCTAGGGATTAAAACAGAAAAGAAAATGAACCATATGCCATCTTTTACCATGAGGACTGACCCAGTTTAAACACAGAAACAGACAGGAGAACAAATATTTCTGATTCCATTTGATCCTCACAGAAATGCTCTGAAGGTACATAAGAAATGGGATTAGGAGTAAGTCTTGTGTAGCTTTGTAGCTCTGTGACCTTGGGAAAGTTCTTTAATATTTTGGGACTCAAAATTCGTTGCATAAAAAATAAGGTCAACAGTATTGTTTCTACCAAGCTTTGAATACTGTATAAAGATTATTTTCCTTGATTTTCTATCTTAAGAGAGCATAAGAGAGCATAACTCTCTTATGCTCCAATCACAACTCCTAGCCTTTATGGCTGTGACTTCCCCTGCCTAGGCACTTTTCTCATTTATGTCTGGTAAACCTATAGTCACTCTCTGAAAGTTAGGATAGATGCTGTGAAGCCTTCTTACACCCCTCAGGAGAATTTGCCTGATAATATTCCCATAATATTTCTCTGTTCTTGTCCTGATTTCAGCCCAGATCCTGTGGTACAGAGTGAGTTACAGACTTGTCTCCCCCAGATGGTGAGCTTCCTGAGGACAGCATCCTAGTCATCCCTTTACTCCATGCCTGCAATAAAGTGCTGAAGGGGCAGTCAGTGAATGGACGAAGGGGTGTGTGTTAGGATTACTTGGTTGTAAGCAACAGAAATGGACTTTGGCTACACTAAACGGAAAGGTAATTTTACTGAGAGGATACCAGGTCATTAAAAATGTGGCAGTGAGATGAAGGATCAGGCTCATGGATGGGTGGAAACTAGGGCAGATGGAAGGACCTAAGAAGCAAGAACTAATGGATCACAGCCAGGGGAACCCACCCAACTCTCTTCCCATCCTCGCTGCATACCTTTCTAGATTTGAACTCTGTGAGACAGTCTGACTGGATAGGGAGAGCGGAGCATCTTGAATGTCAGTCCTCCTGACTTCTCTTAAGGGGATAAAGGTTGACCCCCAAAAGGAACTTTGGATGCTGGTTCCAAAAGAAGGGGGTATGAGTGCTGTGGAGCCCCACATAACAAACGTTCACCACAGGCTGAGCGAATAAATGAGCGCCTCGAATTCTGTGACTTATTTGTTTCTGAATCCCAGGGCTTGGCTCAGTGCCTATCAATAAGTGATCTTCTTTATTCATACTTATTTTAAGATCTGCTCTGGAATTCTTTTTTAAAGAGATAGACTTTATTCTCATCTGCCACTGGAGAGACTGAACAGTCAAACCCAGTCCCTTCTATACAGAGCTTTCTGCCAGACAGAAAGGCTCAATCTAATCACTCTGACCATCTTCACAATTATGAGTCTTCTTGTTTAATAAATCAGTTGAGAGCCACCCACATCAGCCTTTAGGAAGCCGCAGAACAGTCAGCCTGGATGGGCAGGCACAGCCGAAGTGCCCTTGTTCTGTTGTCCTTTAATAGTGCAAATTTACAGCTGTGTCTTTTGCCACTTCCTATTTTGTATTGGTTTCTGAAGCTTCATTCTCCATTAAGATCAAGTTTACACAAGAGGCTCTAAGCAGAGCAAACTCAAATCAGACGTTTTTGGATGGAACCCAAAGCCCCTGACAGTTCACAGGTGAGGAGGATTAATTTCATTACCATGCTCCTGACACACCCCCTTTCAGAGTGGTTTAACACCGCTGTTTAGTAAATGGTGTTCGCCTCCTGCTTCTGGTACCAGCCACATCTGCATATTCATCAAAAGTGTGTGCACAGTATTAAACCCGGCAGTTACTGCACTCCTCATTCCGGATTCCCTCTGTGAAGGCTGATACCTCTTCCTCTGGCTGGAGCCATAATTTCCTCAAGGTCAGCCCTTGCCGGCATCTCCCCAGGGAATCAGGAGCCGCCATTGCCTTGAACGAGCCACGTGCTGCTGCTTTCTGCACACTCACTGGGTGTGACTCCGTGTGGCTCCAATGAGTCTGACTTGAAGGGCTGTACATGGGATGCATGAGGGCCAGGTGAGCACTGAAAGTGGTCCCACAAGAGCTCGTTCAAGTCTCGGCTCCAGCACATGCCTTCCTTGATGCTGGTTGCTTTCATCCACGGAGCCTCCACATTCCCATTTGTGAATGAGATAAAGTTTCCCTTTATGTTGACCGTCATGTTGACCACTGGAGATTATTTCGGCAAAGGCTCTTTGTCATCTATGAAGCTATATGGACAAGTAACAAGTTTTTGTTCTTTCTTGTTCTCTTATAAAAGAAAATAAGGAGAGGAAGCCCATGCTCGTCCATCCCATAGAGGGATGAGGGCAAGAGAGACAGGCCGACAGACTGATAGATACGGTTTCCTGGCCAGCCTTCCGCTGTTATCCCTGCAGAGACCTCAGACATCATTGCCTAGTAGAGAAGAGATTTCCCCAATATACCCTGTCTAAATTACCGGTCCACAGAATCAGAGAATACAGTAACAATACATTGTTTTCAGCCACTAAGTTTTGGGGTAGCACGTGATGCCTCAGTAGATCACTGCAATGTAGCCGGCCTCTCCAAGTGTGCACTTGAAGTCATAACTCACTAGGGTCCTTGCCTTTGCACAAATCCTATTCCAACCTTGCGATAACCTGACGATTTCATGTCCTTAAAGTTGGTGAGAGGCATAAGAGCAGTATCACTTGTCTTTACAAGTGATATCTCCTTTGCTATTTTTCACTCAGATTTGGAACCTCACCTGGAATGTTCTGTCTGTTGTATTTTGTTGTCTTGGACAAATCTTTCCAAATAACATGTGGTTACAAAAATAAAGAATAAAGACAATTTTTAATAATAAGATGAATTGGGCTTCCCTGGTGGCGCAGTGGTTGGGAGTCCGCCTGCCGATGCAGGGGACACGGGTTCGTGCCCCAGTCCGGGAGGATCCCACATGCCGCGGAGTGGCTGGGCCCGTGAGCCATGGCCGCTGAGCCTACGCGTCCGGAGCCTGTGCTCCACAACTGGAGAGGCCACGGCGGTGAGAGGCCCGCGTACCGCAAAAAAAAAAAAAAAAAAAAAAGATGAATTGCCATGAAGAATATAAAACGGGCTAATGGAACAAAGTTACTGCATACTGCTATAGCTAGAGTGGTCAGGGAATGCTTCTCTGAGAAGGTGATGTCTGAGCAAAGAAATGAAGGATGTGAAGGAGGCAATGCTTCCTGAGTTGAAATAATTTTTCTTTCCTCTGACCTCATACTGTCCTTCGTACGCCCAGTGGAACATCTATCACAGTCGGCCTATTCCCAGAGTTATTTATTTTTATTTCTGTCTTCCCATCAGGATTGTGAGGTCTGGAGGGCAGGCACTATCTTATTTATCCCCATCTTCTTCTATGATCTTGCATCTAACAGGTGTTCAGTAAATGAGTGCTAAATAAAATGCAAATCAAGTTGAGCATGGATCAGAAGCCCTATTTCATAGAGATATTTACCCAGAAACTGACATGCAGTTAACTACATGGAAAAGGACCAAAGGCACTACCTGTCCTTTACAGCAATGTTTAAAGGGTTGGCTTCAAAGAGAAAATGCTGTACTATAGCCTGATTTCAAGTGAAGAGGGCTTCATAGACTATACAGACACCCTTTCTTGACTCCAAGTACGAGTTCCACTTCTTGCCATGGTGTGTATTTGCGTGAGGATTAATTTTACCATTGTCCAAATCCAATAGGTTTCCCATGATCCTTACAAACAAAAGAATGTGGCTACTCATTCATTCCCTTGTCCTATTTGCAATTATTTGTTTTCTTATTCATAGTGTTAATCCTCAGCCTCTTTATAGATAACATCTTTCTCCAATTCGTATTACTGAACACTGATGCTTTCTTCTAAACACATACAGTTTAATCCCTAAAGCAAAATCTTGACGGATGGCTGTGGGTACTATATTCATGATTTGCATTTTCATCTAAAGATCTTCAGTCAGCCATACTTTGTAGGTCAATATTTTTCAAGATATATTGGTGAGTGCTTAAATCAATTTAGTGGGTTATGACCAAAATTTTATTTAAATTAAATTGAGTAACAGAAGATATCATAGTATATCTAAATAAAGGTATGCTTTTTTGAACCTTGTGTTTGTGAGTGTGTGAGTGTGTGTGTGTGTGTGTGTGAGAATACACATGTATGTTTGTACTGGTCACAGTCAAAAACGTTTAAAGTTACTACTGTGAACATTTCTCCAATAACATCCCCTACTAGTCATCATTTTTTTCTTTATGACATCTTCAGGTTTCATGTGCAAACATTAACTTTCCATGATGCCCAGTATGACTTAACATGGCCAAACTGAACTCATCTTCTCTTTGAATCTGGTTCTTCCTTTTGCCTTCCCTATTTTCAAGAATTACCGTTTACCCACTTACGTAAACTAGATAGCACAACATCTACATTCAACCTTACAGACATAACCAAAATGTGTCCCTCCCCATCCATTCCAAAAGCCCATGCCTTGGATCAGATTCTCATCTTCCACTGACTGATCATCACATTACCCTGCATTAGGTCTTCTTAGTTTGAGCTCAGCCCTGCCCAGTTCAAACTTCATTTAGTTGCTTGAATGAACCTTGTTGATATAAAAATTTAGTTGGACTGTACCATTTTATTTCCCCTTCCTCCAGTGATCTAATTAAGATTAAAATAAAAAAGTAACAAAAAAAGGGAGGGGAGTGATAAATAATAAATGAGATATGAGACATGTAAGCAAATTGAAGGAAGTTGGAAAGCAGCTGGATGATGGGTCCCCAACCAAGCAGTCCAGTTATGACTGAGGGGAGTGGATTCAGCTGGTAAGGGTGCTCATCAACCAGGCAGAACCATGGAGGGGTCAGAGTTCAGATTTATCAGAGGGCAAAGAGAGGACTGCTGGAGAGTTAACACCTTTGCGTCTTCCTCCCCTCCTATATGCAGCACGTAATACCCTAATACCCAGAGGAAAATGTCTCTACACTCCAGACCTTCTCCACTGAGAGATGAATAAAAAAAAATATGTATGTATATTTATATAAACTATGAAGAATAGAAATGATTTATATGAGAGTATCTATAAATATATAAAACTTGAGTATATATCATTTATATATAATTATGATTCACTACATATATATATATAATTTAACTCTCTGGTTAAATTTCTTCATCTGAAAAATAAGGTCACCTCCAGTTCTGACAGTCTATGATTTTCTCTCCTACATGAAAATTTGTATCTGTTCTCTGATCATTAAAGCAACCTGCTGAGTAGATATTTAAAAAAAGGGGGGAATGGATTGCCCCCTTGAATTTGGGCTTCATTACTAGTAGCACCTTGAAGGAATTTACAATTAAGCATTTGAACCCTCAAAACTAAGGGCTTGGTAAGACATGGGAGAAAACATATACTTAGAATAGACTTGAGTTATTAATAATACCATTAATAATACCATTTTTTATTAATAATACCATTAAATTAACCACTATTAAATGCTTGTAATATAACAGGTGTTTGGCTAAATACTTACAGATATGATCACACTGGGTATTCAAACAACTTATCAAAGTGGACACTATTGTTTCCATTACACAGAAGGAGAAACTAAGGCTTAGCGAAGGTGAGCAGCTTCACAGCCTCACAGAACAAAGCAAATTGCAAAGGCAAGTTTCTATGTCAAGTCTCCAGACTCTAAAACTTGTGCTCTTAATGTTACCCTACATTCTACCACCTAGTGATTAAGCTCTTCTATTAGCTTCAAGTCAATTCCCCTGTGTCTCAGTTTCCTTACCTGTCAAATGGGAGAAATTCCTGACTTGTATTGCCCTTATAAGATACTGAACTTAATGCTGCCTTGATAAAACCATGTGCCATAAAAATGTAAGTTGTAAATATAAATTGTAATTTGAATGCCTTTGAGTATACAGTTCAGCAGAGCCCAACTCCCTGTGACTTTACACCAAGCCTATTTATACCTCTTGTTCTCTGCTTAGAGGAGACTGTAGGCATTTATGCAGTCCCTGGACTAGAGGCTGGAAGCTTACAAAACAATAAATACACTTTAAAGAGCAAAGGTAACAGTTCATTAGAAACTGTTCCTTCACATGTTTCCCTTTTCCTGCCATTGGCCTGCAGAAGTGGATGCTGGTTTCATCCTCTGGAAATTCAGGACAGTCACCGGGTTTTTTGTGAATACTAAATATATAAAATTCTAAGGCAGAAGAAACGTAAAGTACTATTTTAACAAACAATATATTTTGCAAAAGTTTGTGCACTATGTCAAAAAATAAACTTAGAAAAACAGGCCCCGCCATTTTGTGACACTCCAGATGTTAGAACATCTTGTCTAGTCATTTTTGCGTGTATCTCAAACTTAAGATCGGTTTGTTTGAAACACAAGTCTTGCTGTATTTTAAAAATAACATAGTCTGGACAAATAGAATTCTTCTAGACAGGAGCAAAGTTAGTGCTATTTGCAAATGGCCATGGAAATGAGGTACCCACTGGGTACACAAGAAGTGCTGGGCACTGGACACAGAATCCCCTCTGATATGCTCCCCTAGAAGGGGCTCCCTGTGTGTCCTCAGCTCCTGATTCTCAGAGCCCTTTATTCACTCATGGCACTTTGTCACCATTGATCTGTTCTCCCTCCTGGACTGAGCACTCTTGAGCTTAGAAGCTTGCCAATTATCTTTCATTCCGAGCACACAGTAGGCTTGAAAGACATTCCTGTTAAATTCATCTTGTTTAAAGCCACAGAATTTGCGGTACTTTGTTACAGTGGCCCTAGGAAACTAAAACAATATTCCCCTACCCTCCATTAGACTGTAACTTCTATGAAGACAGGCATTAGTACCTAGCAGGGTACTTATATGATAGGAGGCATTCGAAACCCTTTGTTGAATCAATGAATAAAAACGTGAACGATCTGGGAGGGATAAATTAGGATTTGGGATTAAAATATATATACTACTATATATAAAATAGATAATCAACAAGGACCTACTATATAGCCCAGGGAACTCTACTCAATATTCTGTAATAACCTATCTGGGAAAAGAATCTGAAAAAGAATGGATATAGGTATAGGTATAACTGAATTATTTTGCTGTACACCTAAAACTAACACAACATTGTAAATCAACTATACTTTAATATAAAATAAAAATTAAATTAAAAAAAGAAAAAAGATACAACAACAACAAAAAGCCCCACGAACAATCTGTTAGTCTGTGTCTTCCATATCAGAGTGGCTTGAGGGCAAGGATTCTACCTTATTGCATCCGCACACCCATCCCCATTCCTGCCTGTCGCACAGCAGTCAGCTCCACAAACGGAAGGAAGTAACAGTGCATTTGTCAAGACAGATGATCTGGAAAGAGTTGACACAGTCATGGTTAAACATGTTTGCGATGCACACAGTCTTTTAAATGAGAAGTGGACTGCGTGTAGTTGAGGACAGCAGGAGGTAGGTTGTTTTGTTTTTCCATAACTGACTCAAAGCTCCCAGAATGCAGCTAAGAGGAAAGAAGTCCAGTTGTGACTGAAAAGAAGCTCAAAGACACGCACGTGTTTTATTCTCATTTCGTATCAGAACGGCATCTCTGATGAAAAGATGCAGTGCCTCCTGATGCTCTGAAAACCCCTACCCACGAGGCACTGGGAGCCTGGAGACTGTGGGAGGCCTCGAGCCCCCTCAGCAGCTGTCCTAGGACCCCCGGCTCTGCCGGATATGCCAGCCTCACGCGCAGAAGCCGCTTCCCATAATGCAGTTTGGCTTCTGCACTCCATGGATCAGCCAGGGCCGATTAAGTAACCAATTTATGTTCTCAGAGCTGTTTAAATGCATGCTGTGTCTGCACGATAGACGGCTCTGGCCTCCTCTGAACCATCCTTCCTTCCCCAGGATTTTTTTTTCTCCCTCAAAAATAAATATTAAAAGGAGTCCAAAAGAATACTGCAAGGGAAACAGGAAATTCATATTTTTTTCTCAGCTAATTCCAATGAAGTCTTCTAACCCAGATGGCATGAATAATTCTACCTATGTGAGGGCTGACAGAGATATGGGTCATAGGCCCCCTGGAAGGCAGGGTGGCACCGCAGAATACACATGGGCCTTGGAGCCAGGGAGGCCTGGGTCCAAATTCCAGATGGGCAGCTCTTAGAGCTTTGGTCTTGGGCAAGTCACCCCACCTTCCTATTCTTTGATCTTAAAGAATGGGGATATAACATTTTACTTTCAGGTTGATGCAAAGTTTAGAAGTACATATACAAATACCAGCACGTGAGTAGCTCTAATTTGGAATCACAAGCTCAGATTTCCACGGGGGCTTGGCAGGTAGCACTGGCCAGGTGGGACCTATAATGAACTGGCAAGCACTCCCCCATCTCACGGGGCAGCTGCTACAGAGCTACATCCAGCTGGGGGTGAGCATGTGGAAATAAGAGCCCCATGCCAGAGCTTCCCACTTTTCAAGAGAAGCAAGAATTACAATTTTTTCAAAATGTGAAATCTCTTAAGCTTTAGATGTGGACAGCAAATTAAAAAAAAAAAGTACTGATGAGATCAAAGATATCATCTATAAATAGAATCTGGTTTGAGGTCCATTACTTAACGGTTTGTGCTCTAAATAAATGGTCATGATTATTGTAACTTCGGGGCAACTTTTAGAAACAGGAAATATCATACTGTCTTAAAGAAATGCTTTCAGGTTGAAGCATCATTTAATAATACTGGTCTATGATGAAGTTTCTGCTGCCTTGTGGTGAAACAACAACTAAAAAATGAGTTTACCCCACCTCCTTACCAAAGGCTAAGTTTACTCCATTTAAAATATTTTTAAAGATCTTGTGTGTGTGTGTGTGTGTGATAAAGTCTTCATTGTTTACGACATGATGATGACGGTGGGTAATAAGTTGTTTTTCACGTCCTCACTAGGAAAAATTATACATTGACAACACTGTTTTGGACTCCCTCCCTGTTTAAATTTAGTTTTACTGTTCTTTTTTAAAAACATGCTAGGGCTAGCAACCACTGGTTTGGAGCATTTCTACTAATGTGAATTTTGTTACATGAGTTGTGTCCATACCAGGTAGTAAAGGCTGTTCACTGCTTCTCATTACTTAATT
Organism: Lagenorhynchus albirostris; assembly: GCF_949774975.1. NCBI lineage: Eukaryota > Metazoa > Chordata > Mammalia > Artiodactyla > Delphinidae > Lagenorhynchus > Lagenorhynchus albirostris. Next base: position 137,733,392 of record NC_083096.1, on the reverse strand, counting down.
CCCCTCCCTCCTCAGTGAGTGAATATGCCACTGGGCACATGAGCACTGAGAATGAAGATGCATCTTACAGCCTTTTTGCAGCAATGTGGCCACGTGGCTAACTTCTGGCCAAGAGTAAACAGAAGTATGTTGAAACAATTTCTTGAAACTTTCCGTGAAAAGGAAGTGGCACGCACCCTTTGCCTTTTCTTCCCTTCTTTCTCGTCCTGCTACTTGGAATGTAGGTGGAGTGACTGGAGAGCCATCTTAGGTAGCAGGGCTTCTAGGAAGCTGGGAAGAACCTGGATCCCTGAGGACTTCCCCGGGTAAAACTGCCAGATTGGCCCCGTGGACTGTTGACCTCAGACTCTTCTGTGAGAGAGAAATAGTCTTCTATCTTCCACCTTATTTAAACCATTATTATTGTGGGTCTTTGTTACTTGCAGCTGTACCTAATCCTTACTGATGCATGGGGGGAAAAGTTTCTAACTGGGTGCCGTAATTTGTACCAAATACTTGTTTTTGATTAATTTCTCATGTTAATCAATAAAAGAGTGAAAACTGAGTCAAAGAAAAATTGTTCTTTGAGGACATTCTTGGGTCTAAAAATAATCTTCAAGCAATTCTTAGTGATACTGCAAACACACTCTGCAAGCTCTAGCAACTGAAAAGCATCCGAGGGGTCTACAATGGGATCACAGCTTGGGGTCATTTGCAACTCTGCTATTATCCTGTAGAGGCATCCCAAATGGTTTGCCTAAAAGTACACACAGATGGAACTATTCTGAGCCTGTAAGAACTTACCGGTCATCTCTAGCAACCCAAATAACTTGAGATGACATATCATGTTCCTACAGGCAATTCACAGTGAAATATCATCACTGCTGACTTTGGAGGGCATCTGTAAGTGCTGAAATGGTACCGTAAATACTCACAGGTGATCTGTAATGTTACTTATTTTTACTCTCTACAAGTAACAATGAGAAATGAGTACGAGTTTCCTAAGGGAAGGCACTGTGGCTTTTCTTTCTTGACCCCTAGTCCTCGCTCAGTGATTTGTACCACTTTCTCGCTGGCTCACTCACCATCCCCTGGGTACCCGGACACTTTCTCTGATCCTCAATTACGTCAAGCTCATTCCTGCCTCTGGGTTATTACATTTGGTGTTTCTTCTGCCTGGAAGGCTCCTTCTCACACCTTCCTCAGGATGATTGTTTCCTACAGCTCAGATATCAACTCAGATGTTCCCGCCACAGAGAAGCCTTTCCCCGACCTATGAATTTTGAGTTTTTGCCCCAATCACTCTCAAGGGCACTTAATGCCTCCTGAAATTATTTATTAGCTCTCTGTATACTGACAGCCTTTACTCTGCTTCGAATAAGAGCAGGGACCTTGTCAGTTTTGTTCACCTGGTTTCTCCACAACATGGTCTGGCATATAGTAAACACACAATAGAGAGTCGAGTGAATGACTATTGAACATGGTGCAACTACCAGAGGCAATCTGTGAGATTCTACAAGAAATCTATCATGTTTTATAAATACTTACAGGAGATCCATAACGGCAGTGTAGGCATTATAGATAATCTATGGGCTCCAGTAGGTCACCTGCAATCTGTGATGGACCTCCTATTCCAAATGTTATGAAATGGGGCTACAGTTTATTGAGACTTGCTTGGTAGAGAAGAAAGGAAAGGTATTTTGCAGCTGCTACAGAAGTAGGAGTAAAGGCATGGCAGCAAGAGAAGGGTCTGAAGTCCTGGGACCCAGGCATAGGCACGGCTGGAATATCAGCCATGCTCTGAGCACGGCAGATGACTAGAGTTGGTATAGGCTCAGACCATGGAAGACTCTGATAGGATGGAAAGGGGTTTTGACTTCAGTTCTTCTCCCTGGGCATCAGATTCCTCACCTGTACAATGAGCTGGCTGGGCTATGTTAAGGATGCTTCCTAGCCAGGGACCATATTCTCTCATTCTGTGCCGGTAGCGGATGCTCTTGGTGCCCTGCCCAGACCCCTTTACTGGGTTGCTGCAGCCACCTCCCAGCTGCTGTGAGTGTTGGCTGCTGATGACTCACAGCTGCTCCCTTCTCCCAAGAATAGCCGTCTGCTGCGGAGAGCCGCCGGGCTGGGAATTTGAGCGCCATCACCACCTCCACTGGCCGCAGCCAATGCCTAACCACCGGTGTACAAAAGGTCGGTCCCCTGGCCTCGATTCATGCTCCAGTGGGCAGGCTAGTCCTCAGCTGAGCTCACATCCTTGCTTAGCTGTCTCCCCCTGCTCCAGTCTGCTTTCCCCTCTTCTTCTGAGAGCCTCCCCTCGGTAGATCACTCCTCCAAGAATCCTTGTCTCAAGCTTGACTTCTAAGGAACCCAGACTAAGACCAGTCCCTAGACACACACCACTAAACGGATCACAATCTCCTTACCCTTTAACTCAGACTCAGTCTTGAAAGCGTCACCACGGCAGTGCAAGTAACCCTTCCAATCCGTGACTATTGGTATTGGAGAGAAAACCTGTTTGCCAACCCTGAGCTAGAACGTTGCTAAGGTCCCTTCCTTTGGTGACATTTTATTAAAAATGACACTTTTTAGGAGACTTGAACTTGTGCTGTGACTTGAGGCGGGGAAGCAGAAAGTCAGAGGTACTCATGTTGGAGAAATTTCCAAGTCTGGTTTTCCCAAGACTCACTTTCTGTGCTCCGCCCATGAGGGTCCCCTGCCATGAAAAAGACCAGATACCAGATTCCATTCTCCGAGCACAAAATTGGGCACCCAGGATATGCTCTCTAACATCTGGGGATTTCCACATTAACCCAACTTCCCATTTTACTTCAAAAAGCACTTCCTGCTGATTAGATCCAAGGGGTCTAATGGTGTGGACAGCACAGATGCTGAGAGGACCAACTGAAGGATTTCTTCATGGAAACAGAGGGCTCCAGGGAAGAGATCTGCGTCCTCAGGAAAAGGAAAGAAAACTCCCACACACCCTGCAAAACTCACTGACATGGGAAAGAATACCACGCGAAAGAAGTAGCAGACTGGTTGGGAAGGCTTCCCGCAGGGTTGCTTGGGAAATGTTTCAGTAAAGCAGAGGGAGGGAGGGAGCCCCTGCGGGTTCTGGTACTTTGCTTTCTCCCATGAAAGGAGCTGGTGTCTAAAGCAATGCAGCTGTCACCGGGGAAGCCTGGGCGGTGTTGGGTTCTGAGGTGGGACCGAGTGATGGCAGAGACATGGTAGCAGAAGAGAGCCTAGGGCAGCCTTTCTTATAGTGTATCTTCTGGAATTAATGTTTGGTGGAATATTAACAGCTATTACGTGAATAATGGCATTGTTATTTCTAATTGTGGGATCGATATATACGTGTGTGTGTGTATGTGTGCGTGCGCGTGTGCGTGTGCGCGTGCGTGTGCGCGCGCGTGTGTGTGCGCGCGTGTGTGCGTGTGTATGTGTGCGTGTGCGTGTGCGTGTGCGCGTGCGTGTGCGCGCGCGCGTGTGTGCGCGCGTGTGTGTGCGCGCGTGTGTGTGCGCGCGTGTGTGTGCGCGCGTGTGTGTGCGCGCGTGTGTGCGTGTTTGAAACTCAAGAGGCAGCTGAGCAGAGTTTAGATGCTGGAGGCACACCGCAGTCCAGTCCTGGCTCTACAGTAACTGTGTGTCCTTGAGCAAAAGACTTAACTGCTCTGTGCCATGGTTCCATCATCTTTTAAAATGAGGGTAACAATAATACCTTCCCGTAGAGAGTTGTTATGAGAACTAAATGATTTAGCCTTTGTAAAAACACACAGGGTGTGCTATGTGTTTGCTACGTAAACAACGTGTTCATCTTCTCAAGTGTAATTGAGGAAAAAAAATGGGTTAAACTGATTTATTTAATGCAGGACTCCTCAGAACCTAAAGTGTTAATATCTCTTAGGACAAGGATATGATGTATAGCAGTTCCAGAGACCTTGTTTTCAAGGAACAGGAGAAGCATCTATGTAACAGTTAGCAAGACACTTGTTGAAAGGGATAGTGCTATGAAGTGAGAAATAAAGGGAGTGAACTCACTTTTACTGAGTACTGGTATGTGCAGTGCTGTGCTGGGAGCATCCTTTACCTTATTCTCTTTCATCTAACTACAACCTTGTGAGGCTGCTCCCCCCTGCACATTTTATAAAGAATCAGAGCTTCAGAGAGATGGGGTAAGCTGGCCAAAATCTCTCATGATGCATCCTGATTTTATCAGACTGCCAAGCTTCCTCCTTGCAAAATGGAGGTAAGGGAGCAGCTCAAGGAGAGAGGGGACCCGAGCTGGGTCCAGAGCAGCGTGGGATTCTGACTGAGGCTTGAGAATTAGTAAACTCCACCTGAGACAGAACAAGAGAGTAAGTCCGTCAGACATCATCACAGCAAGAAAGGACCAAGTTGGCGACGAGGACGATGACTGGGAAGTTTGACAGATCCCAGAATCCTTGTGTTCCCTTCACTTGTGACTTTGTTGCTGTCTGCCTCTAAGAGGGACCAGTGGTCATTCACTTAAAAGTAGATTTGTGGACCTGTCTTCAAGGTTATCAATAAAGGGGATGCTGGGGAATCTGTTTCTCCGTCCTGTAACAGGTGAGAGAGTGAGCCAGGGTGGGGCCTTACAGAAGATGTGTGCTTGGTCTGGAAAGGGGGCTTTTCACACAAGGCCCTTCAGTTCTCCAACAGATGGTGAGTTTCATATCCCAATCCACCTTCTTATATACCTAGACATGTGGTGGCGAGGGAGGGATCTCTTCACTCAACCAACATTTATAAATCGAACAAGAAACACCTGGAAGTCTTGTTTCCTACCTCCAGGCTTGTTTCCAGGACTCTAAAGAATATGCTAGTTTTGTACGAGGTCAATGCTCCAAAAATGCTTATTCAGCAAATGACTGATTTAGTGAACCCGGCTTTTCAAATACGCAGAGAAGAAGAGTATGTCCCATAAGCGGAGAGGCACCCAAATACATATGTTAACAGAACAAGGAAGTGAGAGCGAGGGGAAGGGGGTGGATTAAAAGGGATTTGAGCCAAAATTAAACACAAGAAATGACACCATAAAACTCCTAGAAGAGATCATAGGCAAAACATTCTCTGACGTAAATCGTACTAATGTTTTCTTAGGTCAGTCTCCCAAGGCGATAGAAATAAAAACAAAAATAAACAAATGGGACCTAATCAAACTTATAAGCTTTTGCACAGCAAAGGAAACCATAAAACGATAAGACAACCTATGGAATGGGAGAAAATATCTGCTCATGAAGCAACCGACAAAGGCTTAATTTCCAAAATATACAAACAGCTTAAACAACTCAACAACAACAATAAAAAAAAAAACGCAAACAACCCAATCTAAAAATGGGCAGAATACTTAAATAGACATTTCACCAAAGAAGACATACAGATGGCCAACAAGCACATGAAAAAAATGTTCAATACTGCTAATTATTAGAGAAAAGCAAATTAAACTACAATGAGGTGTCACCTCACACCCGTCAGAATGACCAGAATGCTGGAGAGGGTGTGGAGAAAAGGGAACCCTCCTACCCTGTTGGTGGGAATGTAAGTTGGTGCAGCCACTATGGGAAACACTATGGAGGTTCCGCTAAAAACTAAAAATAGACCTACCATATGATCCAGCAAACCCACTCCTCGGCATATATTGAGACAAAAATCTAATTCAAAAAGATACATGCAGCCCTATGCTCACAGCAGCACTATTCACAATAGCCAAGACATGGAAACAACCTAAATGTCCATCTACAGATGGATGGACAGAGAAGATGTGGTACACATATATAATGGAATACTACTCAGCCTTAAAAAAGAATGAAATAATGTCATTTGCAGCAACATGAACGGAACTAGAGATTATCATACTAAGTGAAGTAAGTCAGAAAAAGACAAATACCATATGATATCACTTATATGTAGAATCTGAAGTATGACCCAAATGAACTTATCTACAAAACAGAAACAGACTCAGACACAGGGAACAGACTTGTGCTTACCAAGGGAGGAGGGGGTTAGGGGAGGGTAGACTGGGAGTTTGGGGTTAGTAGATGTAAACTATTACATATAGAATGGATAAACAACAAGGTCCTACTGTATAGCACAGGGAACTATATTCAATGTCCTGAGATAAACAATAATGGAAAAGAATATAAAAAAGAATATATATATGTATATATGTATATATATATATGTATAACTGGATCACTTTGCTGTACAGCAGAAATTAACACAACATTGTAAATCAACTAAACTTCAATAAAAAATGCATAGGATTATGATGGAAACAATACAGGAATATGTTCAGGGAGATGTTTTTAAAATAAATCTGTAACATAGAATGTGCTTTGTTAAATAATAAAATTTAGAGTATGAACTAAAAAAAGAGGAGGGAGGGGCTCTGAGCCAAGATGAACTTTTACACAAGTTGTGAAGCGGGTGAGGTTTATTAGCACTTACCCCCCTCCCCCTCCCCCCTCTCCCCACTAGGCTACTCTCCATCTTCACTTTTGGAACCTCCCTTCCTTCCTCCTGGAGTTTCTTATGGAGAGATCGAGAAGAGGCTTGGGGGTCAGGAAGGTCTGGAACAAGATCCAAGTTCTGCCACAAGCAGCGTGGTCTTGTGACATCCTCTGACCTGAGTCTGGTGTCCTCATCTGTAAAACAGAGCTAAGGAGACAGTCTTCCTAGGTTTGTCCTGGGGATGAAATGCTGGACCTTGCACCTGAGGACACCCAGCAGATGTGCTCTCCACCCTCTTGCCTCCCCCTCCCCCCTGAAGCAGCAGGGGCGGGTAAAGGGACACCATCTGAGGGGCCAGGGCCAGGGCTGGACAGAAGCGGGAGGACGGTGAGCGGCTGCCATGCCGCAGGCTCCAGGTCTAGAAATGGGGAGGGGTAGCCCAGCAGACACAACTGCTGCTCCAAGCCATCGGCAATGACGGAAGGCAGGGCTTTTGTCTGCATTGCCTCCCGCTGCAGACTGTCACTTCCTCGCTGACAAGACAATGCGCAGACTGTCCTAGTTTCTCATACCCACCTTCTGTCTGGGGTTCAAAGGCTTGGGTGTGTGTGTGTGAGAGAGAGAGAGAGAGAGAGAGAATGAGCTTGTGTGTGTGTAAGAGAGAAAGAGTGAGCTTATGTGTGTGTGTATGTGAGAGATTGTGTGTGTGTGTGTGTGTGTGTGTGTGTGTGTGTGTGTATTAAGGGGGGTGGGGATTACCTGAAAAACATCAAAAGTCTTTCTTTGCCTCAAAGAAAGGCAAATCTTATTGCTCTTGAGAGGGAATGACAAGCTGGTAGTCTCGTCACAGAAGAGCTCTCCCTACACTCACCATGACTTTTAAAATTTCAGAACAAGGGTCGGGCTCATCCAGGGGTTCCATTTCCTGCTGAGGGTCGGCAGGGGGGATTGAGATGCTCCCTAAGCAGGTTTTGTCTGAGGACGCCCAGATAGGCAATTCCATACCCCCTCCTCATGTGTGATCTATCACTGCCTGCTCCCCTGTACCTGCAGGCAGCCCGGCACTGTGGGTGCTCATTAAATGCTTATTACATGCAGAAGTGTCTGGTGTTAAGTGAGAGGCTCAGTGCTGACAGTGACCGGGATGGACTTGCCTCGAAAGGTGAGCACAAGCCATTTCCAGAGTGGAGGTGCTTCTCTCGTTTGTGTGGGTTCATTACCAAGTCCGTCACCTGACACACAGCAGGCCCTCAAGCATTTCTTTACTGAGATGTTTGTTGAACCAACCAGTGGCTTGACCAGATTCAATCGTCTGCATACTTTTCTTGAGCTTTTTGTGTATAGAGACACAGACATGGAAGCAAACTTTAGCTGATGTCCACCAGCAGGCCTTGGCAGTGGGGTCCAAATGCAAATGCCTTTAGCAGTCCTGGAAATAACCCAGATGTGTGAGGCAAACGCACAAGATAAGAAACAGGAGATTGGGAAGGCAGGCGTTCATGCTCAAGTATCGCTCACAAAGGTGAGTGTGCATTTTTGCCATCAATTTCTGAAATAATTCTCCTGTATCTTTAATGATACATTTTGAGATTGTTAAATTTTTCTATTGATTAGGAAAAGGCAGCTGGCATGGAAGCACTGAGAGGTATGGGGGACTCCTTACCTCTGATGTGGAAATTAAGGAAGGTAACTGCAAGGCATATTTTCCTCAGTAAACCCTGCCACAGCAGAGCTTGGCCACGCCCACCCCGAATGGAATCCTTAGGGTCTAGGCCAAAGCAGGAGAGTTGGGCAGAGATATGGGTTTGAATCCCATATTAGCTGTGCGTCTGTGGATGAGACACGAAACTTGGATGAGCTTGTGTTTCTTCGTGTCTCAAATGCGGAAATAATAACTTCATGATAACACGTAGAGTATTTTCTGTCCTAAGTATTTATCACATGTTATTTAATTCATTCTTTACAATGACGAATCTCGTAGCTACTATTCTTCTCTGTTTTATGGACCAGGGAATGAGACTTAGGAAGACTACGTAACTTGGCCAATATCACACAGCTAATAAAGTCTGGTAAATTCTGGACTTGAACGAGGGCTACCTGATTTCAAAGCCAACGTTCTTAAGCGCTTTGCTGCTCCGTCACTGCCCCTGTGTAATTTTATGAGGACCAGGTGACATTTTCTCTATGGAGTGCATAACAAAATGCCTACCGAGATTACAGACAGTGCTACTCAGTGTACTTCTAATCCGACCCTCTTTGGGCTGTTGGTTAGAAGTTTCCACAAGGTGTGAAAACACGGAATGACCCTCACCTTCAGTATCTTACAGTCCAGAAAAGCAGCACACGGCGGCTGAGCTAATGGCTGCCATCATTCTGGGGAGCCTCACTATGGGACCCACCGGTTTCAGGCCATGGGGATGACCCACAGTTGTCCCAAGGCCACCCAGGGGTTGTGCTGCCACGACTTTGAAATTAACCCTTGTCTCCATGTCTGAATAAGCGAGGTTTTTCAATAACAAGGCAGGGGGATTTATGTAGGGGCCATTTGTCTTCATAATAAATTTATGAAACGATCATTGCTGCTTTTTCTCCCTTCGTATTTGTCATTGGCGGCGTGGCAACTGGTGTTTGAAGCCTGCGCCGGCACGTCATCAAACGAGCCTGCTATTCTGATCAAGCGAGGCTGGCTTGGCAGTCGGAAGCCGGAAGAGCTGACCGGAAGCGGGGAGGCACGGGCCGCAGGCAGTGAGATCTTCCCACGGAAGAAGTGGCCCAAGGCTTGGGGTCTCAGATTAAGTCATACGCCCCCCGCCTCTTCTACAGCACCAGGGCATGAAGGGCTCTATCGAATGTGTTCATCTCCTTAAACAAGCACAGGTTAAATCCGCGCACCAGGATGGTGGGCTAGCACCTCATTACAGCACGTTAATTATCATCACCTCCAATGGCAATTAATAACAATTAAGGGTCTTGTAATAACATAAGCACTGTGTGTAGCTACTTTAGAAGCTGCAGGAAAGTAGAATGGATGGTTCTGGAATACCCAAGTTGGGAGGATCAATGGCATTCCCTTAAAATAAGAGTAGGGAAGACGTTGCCAGGCTCTGTACACTGAATAGCAGATGCTACAGGCCACCCCCCGCCCTGTCCCTTGAGGAGGGGGTAAGGAGAGACACAGGGGACTAAGCGAGGCCCACAGACAGGCTTATTTGGCCAGGGAGGTGTTTTTAAAAAGTCAGAATTAGAATGCCCTGAGGCTGGACCTGCATTCTCTAGCATGTTCCCGAGACTTGTCTTGTTAGACCTGCCTGTGCCCTGAAGTCAAATCAATCTCTGCTCTAGGGTGAAAAGGAGTCCAGGAGAGGTCTGAGGCAGCAAGCCTCCTTCCAGGTCTGTTGTGAGGAGTAAATGAAAGAATTCCTGTCATGCACTCAAAACACTGTCTGGCACATAGCAAGCACTCAGAGTTCAGCTTTTTTTTTTTTTTTTTTTTTTTTTTTTTCCGGTACGCGGGCCTCTCCCTGCTGTGGCCTCTCCCGTTGCGGAGCACAGGCTCCGGATGCGCAGGCTCAGCGGCCATGGCTCACGGGCCCAGCCGCTCCGCGGCATGTGGGATCTTCCTGGACCGGGGCACGAACCCGCATCCCCCGCATCGGCAGGCGGACTCTCAACCACTGTGCCACCAGGGAAGCCCAGAGTTCAGCTTTTTTAAACAATGACAGAAAAACCATGGTTCTCTTCCCCAGTGAGGCAGGCTCTTGAAGACTTTGAGCTTTCATACCTCATTATGGAGTCTGGATAAGAGAGGCAATTTGTAGACCCCAGGCAAGCTGTGTGACCTCTCAGGAGCTCCTCAGCGGTCAAAGGGGATAAATATCCAAATAGTCCTACCGCACACGTGTGTCATCGAACTAAATGAGAGGATACATCAAATAAATGGCAGTGACTTTCTTTCTCCTCCTGTCTTTTCGGTGTTTAAGGCTAGAGGCCAATGGGTCAATCGGTCTCCACCTAGGTTAACAGTAATACAGGTTGTCTTTGTCAAATCAGGAAGAGCGTTTTGGTGCACGGGCTTTTGGCGTCAGATGATCCTAGGATGAAACTCAGCTTGGCCACTTACCAGCTAGTTGACTTTTCCTAGTGACCCGAATTCTCGTTTTCTAGTTGCCATATAGATGGAATGGAAACCTTGAAAGGAACATGATAGGGTTGGGGATACTCAGTGAGGCAGGTGTGCCAAGCTCTTAAGCAGTGCTCCATACTTAGCAGTGGTTAAGATGGCTATACCTAACTCAACGCAAGAACTCGCCTTTTCATTCAAGGGCATCCTTAACTCTCTATGGATCGTTGCTTCCCATTGGTGAATTGAGTTTGATATGTTCATTTTTACTCACTCTTTTTCAACCAAAACTTTAAAAAATGACACTGTATACTTTAAAAAGTTGTAATTTTATGAAATCAAGGTGCATTCTAAAAAACTGCATTAACAAAAACATATACCGTTCCAACCAAAAACTCCTCTTAAACTTGGAGCTAAGTTAGTAAAGAAAACAGCCTTCTAAAACTTACTTGGGAGTTTTCGTACAGATCCTGGCAGAAACTATGCTCTGGAATAAAATATTTTTGCTAGAGCAGCAAATGCTTTCTTTCTTTAATGCATTGCCAGTTTTCTAAGGTTAAATACATTGTCTACAGCATTTTCATTTGTTAGATTTTTCTCTTTATCTTGGGAAATTGCAGAGATGATGTAAATCTAAATATAATTTAATGCAAATGTATTCAAATAATTATAGGATGAAAAATGGCCGACAAGTCAGAGCCCCCTGAATGTGTTAAAGACGGATGATGGCAAGACGGGTGCTTTTGCCTTGACAAGGTAGGTGTGCTGTGTTCAACGGCAGTGCAGACAGAGAATCCAGGGCATATGTCAGACAGATATCGTCGGCTGACAAGCAGCAACCTTTCCCTACCACCCCTTTCTCCCTCCTTCCCTCCCTCTCTTGCTTATCCCTCTTTCCCACAACATATTCATTTTCCTCTCTTCTTCCCTCTCTCTCTTTTCCGTCTACCTCTTTCCTTCTCTCTTTTTATTTCTCAATTTCTTTTCCCTCTCCATGTCTTTCTATGCCTGGGTCTGTGTGTCTTTCCTCTCTGTATCTCTCTGGCTCCATTCTGCGCCTGTGTTTTTTTTTCCCCTCTCTCTTCTTCTGTTTTCCTCATGCCTCCTCCCCCTCCATCCATCTCCTTTGCTCTATCTCAGCCACTTGGTCCACAGGGACAGGCCAGCCACCGGGCTCAGCACAAGGAGTGGACAAAAGGGAGGCCATGGCTCCACCTCCGCCCTTATGGGACTCAAGGTCTCATGGGAGGGGCAACTAGAGAAACAACCACCCTGCTGAGAAAGGGGAAATGTTACGCTGGACTCAGCCAGCACCCTGGGAGACTCACCGAGCACTGTCTTGGAAACTGGAGGGAAGTTAAATAGAAGGTGAATATTTAAGGTACGTCTTGCAGGGTGAAAAGTTGTCCAGATAGAGTAATCGGCAGGAACTGACCTGAACACACAAGCAATCGTAGAGTTTAAGGAGTGGAGGGAAGATTAGGTCAGGTGCTACTAGATCAGAGGAGAGAGAAGGACGGCGTGGAGATGAAGACAGAATAGAGCAGGGATGTGTTAGAATGAGAGACCTTATAATAGTACATCAGTCCTGGCTGTGTACAAAAGTCCTATCTTTTGGATTTCACAGTCCAGTTTAAAAAAAAAAAAAAAGCTTCGTCAGGCTCTTTATCTTGTTAAATAGGGACATTTATAAAAAATACCTACTATGAGCATCATAATTTTATGATGCTAATGACATTTAATCCCAACACTAGTACAATAAATAATCAGAATAAAGGATATTGGTTTAAAATGGATCATTTAGATTTACATAAAGTTCACTGTAATGTCCTTTTTTTCTCGAGGGAAGATTTTATTAGCTGCCAGGATCACTACTCTTCCACGGATCTGTGCTTGGGAAGCAGTACTGTGTGCAGAGTCAAGGAGGCTGTACTTGCATTTGGGAAGCAGACAGGAGCTGGCAAATGTTTCTAAGGAGATGAGGCAGCTCCCTTCTGCCTGTTGTGTTTTGTGGGTCACAAACCACGGTGGGTTAAATTTTTATATGTATCATTGGAGGATGACCATACTCACCACAGTGGATGGTGGTGGTAATTAAAGTTACCAGGGAATGAGAAGCAATTTAGAGATATATGGAGAGCCAACTGAAGGGATCATTAATATTAGAGGGTGGTCTAATCTTAACACGTGATGTCAGGTGCAGACAGGTAGGGATAGGAACACCCGGAATCATGGTGGGGGTGAGTGGTGCGGTTGAAGCCTTCCGTGCCTTTCAAGCCCCTGTATTTTGCTATCATTGCCCGGGCCATTACTGTGTGCCAGGCACCTGCTAAAAGCTTTGCTTGATTATCCATTTAACTTAACTCCTTGCAACAACTTTTGTGTGCTCATTAGGTATAAAATGACATACTTGTTTAGCATTAGACAACTAGTGGTGGGAAGAGTCATGCCTTTCTTTTTTAAACCACTGTATACCCAGAACCTAATCACTAAAGGGCTTATAGTAAGTGTTCAATGAATAGTTTTAATCGAAAAGATTTCTCAAAGACCTCATAATGATTAAGGGGCATAGATAGGATTATAACCAAACCATGACTCCATGGCCCATGCTTGTAACCACTGCATACCAGTGCCTAGATTTCCCTCTCCAAGTACATCCCTGAAGTTATCACTCCTTCCACTAGCGACTGGCTATGCTGGTAGAAGAAGATGCTAAGTACTTATGCTTCAAGGCCCAGTTCCATTGTTACCACCCTGGGAAGGCTCTATAACTCCTCTCGAAGTTGTGGCCTCCTCTGTGTACCACGGCTGATGGTACAGTGAAAAGAACACCTGCTTTGGACTGAGATGATTTGGAACTGAGTCCTGACTGCCTCACATAAGTTGAGTGACCTTGAGCAAGTCACAGCCCCTCTGGGCTTCTGGTTCCTCATGTGTACAAAGGGATAATAACTCTCGCTTTGCCTAACAGCCCAGGGGTGTTTTAAGATCAAAGTCAGTGAGTTGACATGTCAGAAGCATTTATAAACTGTAGTGTTCTGCACAAGTGTCAGCTATTAATTAAGAGGTCAGGCTGAAGTCACAGCTGGAAGACACAAAGAAAGGGGCAGTTCAGATATGGACAGGAATGTGGCAGATACTGTGGCCAACTTCGTGAGCACCTCCCCACTCCTTCCTTGTCCCAGAATTCTCAGCCAATCATTCATTCATGCCTTCCTTCACTCATCACACATTCACTGAGTGCTCACTCAGTATCAGGTACTCCACCCTGAAATACCGAAATGAGAGGATATGATCCTATCTCTTTCCCTAGGAAGCTCATCATATGTTGGGAAGATAGACAGTAAATTGAAACTGTTATCAAGCGCTTATATTATTTGGTCACATATGGTCTTTTTATGAGTCACTCAAAAAAAAATCTGGTTTTGGGCTTCCCTGGTGGCGCAGTGGTTGAGAGTATGTCTGCCGATGCAGGGGACATGGGTTCGTGCCCTGGTCTGGGAAGATCCTACATGCCACGGAGCGGCTGGGCCCGTGAGCCATGGCCGCTGAGCCTGCGTGTCCGGAGCCTGTGCTCTGCAATGGGAGAGGCCACAACAGTGAGAGGCCCGCATATCGCAAAAAACAAACAAACAAAAATCTGTTTTACTCATTATCAAATATCTTTTCAGTGCTCACATTTGCAATCTGATTTCCTATTTTGTTTTCATGTGTTATATCCATAGCTTATTGATTATTTTATCTGGTACTTTTATCAAATTAGTTTTATGAATTTTTACTCTTCTAATTTCCAGTTTTTATTCCATTTCTTCAATATTTTCTGACAGTCTTTGTGTTTGGAGAGTTTCCATTTTGTCTCAAAGCAATAATTACGTCTAACACTTACATTGTATTTACTGTGTGCCCAGCGCTATTCTGAGACTGAACGTACATTTACCTAATTACAGTCTATTTGATCTCTCCTCACGTGTCTCCATAGCATTTTTCTACTTTCAAAGAGTTCTTATGGTTATTACCAATTTTAAACCTTTGATTAAAAACATAAATGTGTAAAATCGCATAAAATTATATAAGTAATTAAATCTTCAGAAACACATACAATTCTTATGAATGGTTCTCTGCTCTGTATTGTATTTCACAAAAGTGACACATTTACTGTCACATGTTGTAGAACTTCTGAGCTTATTTTAGAAAAGTCTGTAGAAAATACACTGGAAACATATACACTTCTTATGGCCAGGAGCTATTTATGCCCCGCCAGTATCAATATTTATAAACTGATGTGGATTTCATGTGACCACTTACTGGAGTGTTCATATGAGAAACCACCTACCTATCATTCATTAGAGAAACATGCCTGGGTCCTTTAGAGCACTACAGAGGTAGGGATGGGAGAGCAGGAGGTGTGTGACAGGTGTCAGTGGAATACTATCAAGGAGCTAAAGCAACTCAAGTAAGAAGGAGGAGGAAGGAGAGTTTTGGAACATTGTATTAGTTTGCTCCAGCTGCCATGACAAAAGAGTTTCGAACACTGTATTAGTTTGCTCCAGCTGCCATGACAAAGTATCATAGACTGGGTGGCTTAAAAACCGAAATGTATTTCTCACAGTTCTGGAGGCTGGAAGTCCAAGATCAAGGTGTCTGCAGGTTTGGTTTCCCCAGAGGCTTCTGTCTTTGGCTTGCAGATGGCCACCTTCTTGCTGTGTCCTCACATGGTCTTTTCTCTGTGCATGTGCATCCCTGGTGTCTCTCTGTGTGTCCAAATTTTCTCTTCTTATAAGAACAACAGGTTGGATTAGGGCCCACCCATAAGACTCCATTCAACCTTGATTACATCTTGAAAAGTTCTATCTCCAAATGTAGTCACATTGGAAGTTAGGGCTTCAACATATGAATTTTAGGGGAACATAATCAATCCATCACAAACATCTTCAAAACCTGGCTCCAATGTCACCCATTCTGGAAAGCCTTCCCAGATTTTCCCAGGCAAAGTTAATAGTAGGGATTCTCATATGACACTGTCTATTCTTCTTTCTGCCATGTGCTGCACTGTGTTGCAATGATCTTTTCTCTAGGATATACTCATCCCCTCTCAACTGGGAGACTCTCTTCTTTGTATCTCCATCACCCAGCAGTGGTTTGGTACAGTGGGTGGAGTGGGATTATAAAATGACTGATCAATGAATTGAGGATGGAATGTGTCGGGGTTTCTCAAAAGAAACAAGATCATCTTCAAGCCAAGTGAACAGAATGTTGGCAGGCTACAAAGTGAAAGGAAAGATTTGACCAAGTTTAAGTTTGGATTGAGAATCCAACCATACAGATGCAGGACTGAGGGCTAGTGGCCAGGAGCAGAAGTGCTGAGACAAGATGCTGCAGTGGGAAGAACCTGAGTGTGGGAACCAGAAGGTCCAGATTCAAATCCCAGTTTTGCCTTAAGGCCAGACACTATAAAACTCTTAGAGGAAAACATAGGCAGAACACTCTATGACATAAATCACAGCAAGAACCTTTTTGACCCACCTCCTAGAGAAATGGAAATAAAAACAAAATAAAAAACGGGACCTAATGAAACTTAAAGGCTTTTGCACAGCAAAGGAAACCATAAACAAGACCAAAAGACAACCCTCAGAATGGGAGAAAAGATTTGCCAATGAAGCAACTGACAAAGGACTAATCTCCAAAATTTACAAGCAGCTCATGCAACTCAATAACAAAAAAACAAACAACCCAATCCAAAAATGGGCAGAAGACCTAAATAGACGTTTCTCCAAAGAAGATATACAGACTGCCAACAAACACATGAAAGAATGCTCAACGTCACTAATCATTAGAGAAATTCAAATCAAAACTACAATGAGGTACCACCTCACATCAGTCAGAATGGCCATCATCAAAAAATCTACAAACAATAAATGCTGGAGAGGGTGTGGAAAAAAGGGAACACTCTTGCACTGTTGGTGGGAATGTAAACTGATACAGCCATTATGGAGAACAGTATGGAGGTTCCTTCAAAAACTAAAAATAGAACAACCATATGACCCAGCAATCCCACTACTGGGCAGATACCCTGAGAAAACCATAATTCAAAAGGAGTCATGAACCACAATGTTCATTGCAGCTCTATTTACAATAGCCAGGACATGGAAGCAACATAAATGCCATCGACAGATGAATGGATAAGGAAGATGTGGCACATGTATACAATGGAATATTACTCAGCCATAAAAGGAAATGAAATTGAGTTATTTGTAGTGAGGTGGATGGACCTAGAGTCTGTCATACAGAGTGAAGTAAGTCAGAAAGAGAAAAACAAATACCGTATGCTAACACATATATATGGAATCTAAAAAAAAAAAAAGGATCTGATGATCCTAGGGGCAGGACAGGAATAATGACACAGATGTAGAGAACGGACTTGAGGACATGGGGAGGGGGAAGGGTGAGCTGGGACGAAGTGAGAGCGTGGCATGGACATATATACACTACCAAACGTAAAACAGATAGCCAGTGGGAAGCAGCCGCATAGCACAGGGAGGTCAGGTCGGTGCTTTGTGACCACCTAGAGGGGTGGGATAGGG
Organism: Lagenorhynchus albirostris; assembly: GCF_949774975.1. Taxonomy (NCBI): domain Eukaryota; kingdom Metazoa; phylum Chordata; class Mammalia; order Artiodactyla; family Delphinidae; genus Lagenorhynchus; species Lagenorhynchus albirostris. Next base: position 137,716,232 of record NC_083096.1, on the reverse strand, counting down.
AGGGTGGGAGGGAGACACAAGAGGGAAGAAATATGGGGATATATGTATATGTATGTATAGCTGATTCACTTTGTTATAAAGCAGAAACTAACACACCATTGAAGAGCAATTATACTCCAATAAAGATGTTTAATAAAAAACAAACAGGGCTTCCCTGGTGGCGCAGTGGTTGAGAGTCCGCCTGCCAATGCAGGGGACACAGGTTCGTGCCCTGGTCCGGGAAGATCCCACATGCCGCAGAGCAGCTAGGCCTGTGAGCCATGGCCGCTGAGCCTGCGCGTCCGGAGCCTGTGCTCTGCAACAGGAGAGGCCACAACAGTGAGAGGCCGTGTACCGCAAAACACAAAACAAAACAAAACAAAACAAAAAGAAACAAATCCCAGTTTTGTCACTTACTGGCTAGAAGCTGATGGGCAAGTCATTCAAGTGCTCTGAATTACAGTTGGCTTAATAACCAAATGGGATCACACTAATTGGTAGGAATGTCTGAGTCAAATGAAGAAACCTATGTAAAGAACCCACTACAGGATCTGGTACATTGTAGGCAATTGACAGATGATAGAAACTTCCACAACCAAACCATGTCAAATCTTTCAAAATGCTGTCTAGGTAGTCACAACTTAGCTCTCCAGACTCCTCAAGGACCTGAAAGAAACCTGAACTGATTTGGAAATATTTGACCTGCCAGAGGGAGGCCTTCTAAATCCACCGTGGCAAAGAGAAATTGTCCTAGCATTTCTAATGGGGTTTTCCTTAAAAAAATTACATTAAGCCTCCTTGGAGTTCAAATGAAATGCATTCCCGTGACAATACTCAGAGCTTAATGTTCATAACATTTCAGAATAAAAAAATCAGTTCTGTGTTTACTTTGTGCTTATTAAACAGAAAAAAGATGAAGGGAGCAAATAGAGGAAAGATAACCAAGATTATTTCCAATTTCTCAAGATATCCTTTCCACCTGGATGCTTTGATAACGGCATAACAGAAAACAAAGTCTGGGGTTACGCGAGACTCAAAAATAAGGGAGAAAAAGTCCCTCAGTTCTGTCATCCAGATGTTTTATTTGTAAGGTAACAAAAAGCCAAAGGACCAAATACTGGGGGGACTGACTTCAATTTTAAATTGTCTTAATTTTTAAAGACCTTGAGAGGTCATCTGGAACCTGTGTAAATTTGAAAACTCCTCATCTCAATTAGTTTTGAGAATGACAGAACAGGAAATTGTATAACCTGCTACAAGAGCCCACTCCGGTGTTCAACAGCCCTCACCTAAGAAAAATGCCTCTTAGTGTTAAGCTAAGTGATTGTTTCTGCTGAGAAAAAACGTCAGTCACTTGTTTCACCCAAAGGGTAAAAAGCATGGAGTCTATATAAAAGGGACTAGGTAACTTAAGAAATAGTGAAAGCTACTCTGGCTTTAGAGGCCAAAGAACTGCACTCAAATCTGAATGCTGGCTCTAGCTAGCTGATGACTTCAGGCTTAATTACTTCACTTACCTGAGTACCATTTTCCTTGTTTGTAAACGGGAGTTCTGGCCTCAAAGCATGTTGGGTACTCCATACAAGGAGGGGACTTCCCTGGTGGCACAGTGGTTGAGAGTCCGCCTGCCGATGCAGGGGACACGGGTTCGTGCCCCGGTCCGGGAAGATCCCACATGCCGCCGAGTGGTTAGGCCCGTGAGCCATGGCCGCTGAGCCTGCGCGTCCGGAGCCTGTGCTCCGCAACGGGAGAGGCCACAGCAGTGAGAGGCCCGCGTACCGCCAAAAAAAAAAAGGAACAAGTAGGAAGTAGTGAATTCCAAGTTGTGGGATTACAGTGTACTATGCTATTTTTAAGTACTGAGATATCCATTCATTTGTTGGTGCACTATTTAAATTTTTCTTAAATCTGAAATTTGAGTTATTAATATCTGGAGAGCAAGATCATTGGTTCAATTATTCACATTATGTGAAAAGACAAACTGATGCAAAATCCACAAATCTAGACAGCTCCAGGGCTGTCTGAATAGCAATAAGCAACTATATTGTGGTCTTGCAAAGTTCCTGCTGAAGGAACGTCAAAGGATTTCTGAAAAAGTAGAATATGAATGTGACAGTATGGAAATTATTACAGGTACTTCTGCATCAGATTTAGCAAATATCTATGATGCAAATGCAGAAGATGGAGGCAAATCAAATGTTTTCTTTGGCAGGGTGTGGGTGGGGTGAGGTGGGAAAGACCTTATCAATACCAGACCTACAGTCTTTGTTGGGATGGGTGTGGAGGAGAGGTTGTTCAGACAAGAACTCCTCATAACTATCAAATAAGAGGTAAAACTATTTGAACATGAAACTTGGAGGAAAATATTTAGGGGTAACTCCTAACTATCTCCAGACCATTCATCTGACTAGTCAGAAAATCACCAGAAAGAGTTTTTTCAGCAGCAAGAAAAGCTAGCACAGAAATAGTTTTGCAACTCAGTGATGTCACTGACTCACTTTATTTTTAAACTTACACATTGTTAAGAAGAGCAAATAATATTTTCATTTTCAATTTGGATAACTGATTAGATTTTCCTAAGTTATGTGCCTTTTAGGTTGTATTTTGAATATTTATCTTAATGAACTTTTATTTGTCAATAATGGTATTGTAGTTATAATGTTTCTCTTTTATAAATTTACATTTTTCCCGATGTTTGTAGAATATTTATATGTTTTTGAATTTAAAATACATTAAATAATTTAGTTTCTTTGGGCTTTTTATTTTATAAATTCTCTACATTTTCAAAATAAAATTTTGATAGTATGTCAAATAAATATTGAAGTAACAGAATTGTTATCTCGCTGCAGCATTGTAATCACTAAAGTGGAGTCAGCCAAGTTGAAAGTAATATGACATTGGGCAGGGAATGTACCAGGACCTAAAGGAGGGGTCAGCAGCCCAAATCAGCAGAAGCAGAGGAGTCTGGCTTTTCTCTCACTCAAGGATGGTAACTTCTCTGCTTGACGTTAGCAGGAATGTGGGGCCTTCTGGTAGACCATATCAGGCATTAGTATCAGGAGAGACGTTAGATTTATTGATTAGGGAAGTGGGTCCGAGTGAAGTCAGGCACAGCAAATATTCCACTGTGGACTTTGAAGGGAACAGCCTGCAGAGAGTAGGAGATTATGGTCTGGAAGTATATGAGATTTAGGGAGGCCAGACACCCTAAATTGCAGAACTGCTGTAAGGATTAAATACTAAATAGTCTCTGGACGCCTTAATAAGGACTCTACATTATACATAAGGGATTATTATAAGATGTGGTATAATATAGTACTGCATAGCTCAGGAACTTGGGGCAAGTTATTTAACCTTGTTGTGACTCAGTTTCCACATCTGTAAAATGGTGTTAACAACGGTGCACATTTAACATTTACCATTTAACACAGTGGTAGAGAGAATTATGTGATTAATACATGGAAAGGGTTTAGAGTAATCCCTAGTACATGGTAAGAGTTCAGGATGCTATATGACTCTAAAGCAAAGTCATTATTAGTATTATCGTTTTAAACCCAAGAACTCAGTACATCCCAACGGAGAGTGGTAAAATGAGAATTTTTAAAATTGCAACATCTAACTTGCGTATCAAATACAAAGGTTTATAACCACAATACAAAACATCAATTTGCAAATGTTAATTTATAAAAACATAATAAAAATGTAATATAATTTTTGTATAAATTATTCTAGTATAAGTTACTAAAAATGAAGTCATTTTTACCAAAATAGAAAAGTAAATCTCTTTAATGATGCTTGTGTGAAATTTGGCATGAGTTTAGCACAAATGACTCCTGTTCTAACATGGGATTGACCACAGCAGATGGGAGATTTCATGTACTCTCTGAGCCTGAAAACAGAAGGAAAAGTGATAGGTACTTAGCAGAGCAGAGGGAGTTAAGACCCAAGTGTCTAGGATGAAACAGGTGGGGGGCTTCGGTGCCAACAATAAGCTTGCCAATTCACCCAGGGAATTCAGTGCTTGAAGAAAAGGAGAGACAGAGGAAGATGGGGGGTAGCTGAAACACTGGAGAGAACTGTGTGAGGGTTGTGAGAAGAAGGGAAACTACATTCTCAACCACAATATGAGGAAGTCAAGAGATATTGCCTGAAATTGACAGATCAACACATAGCAATATAAGCATGTTATTTAGAAATATGGAGTTAAATAGCCAAAAAACCTAAAATGGTGAATGTCTCGGAGTGGTGGGTATATGGAAAGTAGGAGACTGCTAGTTTTGAATAGGAGTTGTAGCACTATTTGTTTTAAATGCATTACAAAATAAAGCAAATAGAATATACTCGATTAAACAGTCGTTACTATCATAGTCTATTAAATAAGAGCAAAGATATGATCAAAATGGGAAAGGTTAGTGATGAGCTCTCCCTAAAGCAGACAGCAATTACTCTGTAAAGTTGCCTTATCTGTTTTATAGTTAAAAATATTGTTCTCTAAACCAGGCTCAAAACTATGTATCACGCATGTCAAGAACTGAGGCTTCCTCAAGTTGAGCTCTCTGTCACTTCAGTTGTGGCTGTAACCAGGGAGCACGATGGAGAGCAGCTGTGTCCTTCTCATCAAGCACCCACAGGCTTGTGAGGAGAGGACCAGCCTGGGGGTGGGGTGGGGTGTCCACACTTCTCCTAACAGAGTTTGCTGTCAAATTTGAGCCTGTTGCAGATCCACCTGGCAGGCTTGTGAAAATAGGTGGGATGCTGGGCTCCCCAACCAGAGTTTCTGATTCAGCGGTCTGGGGTGGAGCCCGAGAATTTACTCTAACCAGTTCTTAGGTGATGCTGATGCGGCTGGTCCTGGGACCACACTTTGAGAACCAATGGCCCAATACGAGGTGGGCAAGTGTGCAGTGCAGCAAGGGCAGGTTACAGAGGACTGGCTGAGGGAAGAAGTCTGTTCCTGGGAAGGTGTTTGAATAGGCTTTGTGCTGTGACAGGAGGGACAGAGTGAGGAATCTAGGTGCCCTACATATTTTCCAAGGCTGGCATTTTGATGTCTTTTAATAATCTTCCTGGCTCAGCCCAACAGTCTCTACTTTAAAGAAATGTCTGGTTCTCACAATTCTAATAATATGTGCCCAGAATAGGGCCCACCAATGAAAGTCTGAAAAATAGATTCAATTATCCTTCTCTACTATTGAACCTAAGCTATACCATTAGAAGCAGCCAGACAGGCTGAGTGAATCACAGGTACATTTTTCCAGGTATCTAAGAAGAAAGAAAACACGTTCAAAGAAGCAGACCTAGTCTGGAAGAGCCTGAAAAAGGAGACGATGCTTTCTTTTAAAAATGATTAAAAATATTGACAAATGTTATATGACTGATTTGACCTATTAATTTACCAGCCAAAGCTTGCTGTTTCACAGGGTCTATTGAGATCAGAATTGCAAATATAAACTTAAAAGTGTGTCATGGTTGGGACATCCTGGACCTGAGGGTGAGTTTAGGCAATTAGTGTATAAAGGTGGGGAAATGGAAAGTAAAAAGTGCTCCGTTCAAGACCTAGCTCCTGGAGGGAGTCAACGAGCATCTGCCAGTCAGACTCTTAGGTCAGCAGGGTATGACCTTGGACAAGTTAGCATCTCTGAGCTTCAGTTACCTCATCTGCAAAGTGAAGATAATAGTGGTCCATACTTTGTAGCGTTATTGTAAGATTTAGCATGGTCCCTGGCACACGGTATTGTGCTAAAAGGATGTGAACTGTAATAATAGATAAAAACAAGCTCTTTGAAGTCAGATTAGTGTTCATATCTAGGCTGTCACTTAGTAGTGATTCCCTTGGGCAAGTTACCTTTCTAAGGCGTAAGTAACTGTGTTAAAATAGGGATAATAATATATAATCTTTTAGGATTACTCCAATGATTAAATGAAAGCAAGTATGATAGTATGCATATCCCTCGGCTATATTAAGTACTCAACAAATGAAATTAGCACTACATATATGAAGTCTGACTCTTATGAATATTACTTTTCCTCATCTGTAAAAATAGAACAAATATCTACCCCACCCTCTTCCATTTGGTTTGAGGCTGAAATAAGACAATGAATATGAAAGAAACTACTTTTTATTCATTCATTCAACAAATAATTACTGTGAATCTTTTGTGTACCAGGACTGTTCTAAATGCCAGTAATATACTTGTAAACAAAAAAGGACATAATATCTGCCCTCATGGAGCTTATATTTCTGCTACTAGAGTGGAAGAGGGAGAGATGAATAAACAAATAAATATATAAAGTCAGGTAACAGAAATGCCTTAGAGAAACATAAAGCAAGGTAAAGATGGGGCTGAGATGGAGCAGTTGTGCTATTTTATAAGAGGTGGTCAAGGAAGAAACAGCCAATAAATGGCATTTGGGTAGCGATGGGCAGGACATGAGGGGGTGAGCCAGGCAGATGTCTGGAGGACAGTCCAGGTGGAGGGACAGTCCAGTGGGTCTAATACTCCTGGGATGGGAGCATGTTGGGTGTGTTCAAGGAGCAGCCGAGGGAGGTGGGGGTGTGAGCCACAGCTCACATGGGAATTTACAGGGCACTGTCACCACCTTACTTGTGTCCCACCAAATTCATATGTTGAATCCCCAACCCTCAATGTGAGAGTATTAGGAGACAGAGTCTTCCTGGAGGTAATTAAGGTTAAATGAGGTCATGAGGGTGGGGCCCTAATCCAATAGGACTGGTGCCCTTATAAGAAGAGCCCACTCCCTCTCCTGCTCCCCCTTCTCCTCCCCATCCCCTGCTGCCTGCACACAGAGGAAATGCCATGTAAGGACACGGCATGAAGGCATTGTTTGTTGAGTCAGGAAGAGCAGTATCACAGAAACCGAATTTGCTGACATCTTGGCCTTGGACTTCTAGCCTCTAAAATTGTAAGAAAATAAATGTCTGTGGTTTAAGCCACCCAGTCAGTGGTATTTTGTTATAGCAGCTCATGCAGACTAGTACACCGTGAAAGGACTTGAAGATGGGCATCCATTAGGAGACCTTAAGCAAGGACAGGACATTGATGCTTTTGCTTTTGTGTGTAAAATATGGGGGACAAGACTGAAAGCTAAGAAATTAGTTATAAGGTTATGACAATAATCCAGGAAAACGATGATAAGCTGCTAAGACCAGGGTGATAGCCATAGATAATGTGGTGAGAAGTGGCTGAATTCTGAGTGTAGTCTGAAGGCAGAACCAGCAAAATGTTCTTGGGGATGGGAAATGGAGTATGAGAGAAAGAGGGGTCAAATGTGACTCCAGGGTTTTTAGCTGAGCACCCAGAAGACTGGAGTTGCTGTTCACTAAGATGGGGAAGGTTGAGGAAGGAGTAGCTGGGGTGGATAACCAGAGTTTGGTTCTGGACTTTTGAAGTGTGCGTTACCTAGCAGTTTTCTGATGGAAATTGTTGGGGATGCAGATGGAGTCATGCGTCCTAAGTTCAAGGGAGTGGTGGGATTGGGGATGAAAATGTGGAAAATGATTAGCATACAGATGGCATTTAAAGCCATGAGACAGCATGATCAAATTTTTAAGTAATAAAATGTTATGTATTTATAAGGATGTGCATAAATCAGTTGGGGTCTTTGGTACCCTTCACTCTTCAGATTCATTACAGAGATCCCACGTTCAGTCTTTCTCCTCTTTGTGTTTTACTAGTAATATATGATGCTGTTTTAAAATGGGATGAGGAGACATCTACTATCTGTCAATACTTTGCAAACAGAATATTTTACTCTTTCCATAACATATCACAGGGATATCCCAGTTGCCAAATCTATTGATAGGTTTGCTTAGCAGCTGTTCCACACTTAACTATGTGTTTAAATACTGTGCTAGCAACTGGGGAAACAATGAGAAAGATACATTCCCAGCTTCAGTGAGTCATGTATTTGCAACAAAGTGTGATAAGTGTGATGACAGAGATAAATAGGAATCCCAGAATCCTAGAGGATGGGTGCCTAAATCTTGCTGGAACCAGCAAGGGCTTGCCAAAGGAGGTACCATCTGGTATGAGTTTGAGCTAAAGGGCTGGTATATGCAGGATGTGTGCAGGGGTGGGTGAGGTCACAGGACCAGCCTGAGCACCAGCACAGAACTAAAAGGATGGCCAAAAGGACATAGGCAGGCCAGGGGGCTAGGGTTAACAGGAGATGCAGAGGGTGATAAAGATACGATGCTGGGACTTAGACAGGGGCCGGGGTATGTAGGTCTTCAAACTCCTTATTAAAGAGTAAGGGATTAACATCTACCTTGGAAGGAGGACTGGTACAAGGGGGCAATGCATGTTTTTAATAGGGCGAGTGTTTACAAATTAGTAATAGGTGTCAGAGTCACTTTAAGTAAATAACCCCAAAGAGTGGAAAATCTTTGGGTATGAAGGTATCTTCATATATTACTGACAAAAGTAAAATATTCCAAGGAAACCACTGTTCAATAATAGGGAAATGACTAAATGAATTATGGTAGATCTACCCAATGACAGTCCCTTTACTCAATGGAACATTACTCAGTCATTTAAAGTGATTGATAGTAATAGAACCCGGCACCATAGAGAAATGCTTATGGTATGGGTGAAACAAACAGACCAAGCTTTATATTTCTATGCTTAACCTGATAACTGTCATATAAAACATGTCTATATAGACTGGAAGAAATACGTGCAAATGATGGATCATGGTTAGTTTTTTGTCTTTCTCTAATTTCTAAACTCCATGCAATATGTTTAGATTGGTTTGAAAATTAAAATTCATAAATACGTAAACAATCAAAAAGTTGCTTATAAAATAAGCATGACATTTTTGTTACTTTTCATGAATAAAAACAAAAATCATGTGTGATAACTATGAAAGTTAAAAATAAAAGAGATAAAAATCAATGTTATATTATTTTTTGTATGAAGTACACGTTTGCAGCAGTACTGGGTGAGGAGTGTCATGTCAGATCACATGGCTGGGGCCTGTTGAGAAAGCAGATTCGCTGAAATGGTGAGTAAACCATTGTTCTTCTCCAGACCCTGGCACACAAACCATCCTTATCTTGATGCTCTTGGTTTGGACCTAGTGCAAATGCTCTCATAGTTATAGGTCAGCTTAGTTTTAACCTCATCTCAATAATCTGCATTGCTGGAGAGAGAGGGCAACAGTTCAGGATAACTCAAGTTCCTCATCTGTCAAAAAGGAAATTGAACTAGATCATCTCGGAGACTCCTTATAGTCCTAGAGCGTCCTGATTCTTCTTTTTCTTACAATTTCGAATTCAACGGTATGTTTCCAGTGATGTAATGCACTCTGTTCACATTTTATTTTTAAATGTAGTATACTAACTTACAATTCTATAACCATTTATACTTTATCATTTTCACATATATGTTACCACTTGCTCTCCACAATCACCTCTGATTCCCATTTCCACGGGTAGGGGAACTGAGGCCAAATGATCATGAGTGAAGGGAGACGCAAGAAACCAGGGACACAGAGCCAACAAGTGGCAAAATGAAGGTGATAATCGGGTTTTTCGTTCCAAAGTAGGCCTTCTATCCACTTCAAAATAGCTCCCTGTGCTCACTCGAGAGCCTATTCCCCTGTTCCAATCAATCCATGTTTAAGATTTAACAACTCAAATGGGATATTAGGTAAGTTAAATGGGTTCAGCACCAAGAAGTCACTAAAAGCCAAGAATGACTACATTTTATTGAACCTAATTGGTGAGTCATCTGGGAGCATTACCTTCAATGGGACACCCAGGACTAGTATCCCCAGCTCAGAGACACTGATACTTAAAGACACCAGCAATAGAGTAACATTAAAGCCGTGTGTTATACACAGAAAGATGAAAAATCTAGGGGCATGCAAGCTTTGGATGGTCTTTGTATTGCCCCTGGTAATGCTCACAGGAAGAGACATGCTTGGCTTAAACAAAGCTGGCCATTAGATAAAATTTCTATAGAAATTTCATTTAGAAGAATCATCTTGCAGCAAATTGGACACCACTACAATATTTGGTGCCTGGGGAACTTACTCCTGGTAACTTACATTCAAACTCACTCCTGGCATTAATGAACTCTATAAAACTCTTAATGGAGCCTTAATTTTATCATCCCTAAAACGTAGTAATGGCAATTTCCTCTAAGGTGGCTATGCAGAAAAAAATTAGCAAACTAAGGCCTGGGGGTGAAGTTGCTGGGGGAGGGGGTTAGATCATTTTGGAAGAGCTGGTCAGCAGAGTTTTCCGCTTTACACAGGACTCTGTCGTAGTCCCTTTCCCAACTTTGATCTGATGTTCTCACACTTGACTTCAGCTAAGTTCCTGGCTTTTTCATGGGTGAATCCCTAAGTTTATTGGTAGAACTCTCCCAGTTCCCTCTTTTTGTGGTTCAGTTCACCCAGCATAATCTCTAAATAAAGTATTACATGTCGGGGGCTTCCCTGGTGGCGCAGTGGTTGAGAGTCCGCCTGCCGATGGAGGGGACACAGGTTCGTGCCCTGGTCCGGGAAGATCCCACATGCCGCGGAGCGGCTGGGGTTGTGAGCCATGGCTGCTGAGCCTGCGCGTCCGGAGCCTATGCTCCGCAACGGGAGAGGCCACAGCAGTGAGAGGCCCTGTACCGCAAAAAAAAAAAAAAAAAAAAAGTATTACATGTCGGGCACATTTGTGTGTGATCTGTTCAGAACAGATCTGAAAGTCTGGCTATTTGTATTCAAATCATCTCTGCCCTTTTATCATCCCTCTTTCCCTCCCTCCATCCTTCCAAGAAATCTTCGGGGAGCACCTACTCGATTATAGGCTCAGAGGCTTAGGGGAATAGTGGACATCACAAATTTCATCCAGATAGGTCTGGGTTCACATACTAGTTCAGTGATTTACCAGCTGTAGGACTTAGAGCAAGCTGCTACTTCTCTACTTAACACTGTGACTAACGATTGCTTCCTTACATGTCTGTGGTGAGGTTTATCATCATTAGCATATGAGGGTGATCAGTGATTTTTAAAAAATTCTCAGAGATAGATACTAGAAATAAAGATGCAGAAAAACTGAAAAAGCAAACCAAAAAACCATGATCCTGGCACTCTTTCTTTCATAAGAGTGAAAGAAAACGTAAACAGCAATTACAATACACCCTGTTAAGTGATTTAATAAAGAATCTCCATGGCTGAATCTCCGTGGATGCAGCCACGTCCATACAGGAGGGTTGCTGGTTTTCTTTACCCACGGGAAGCTGATTCCCTGGCCCTCAGGTTCCTACTCTGATGTAGCTTGTCCCAAGCAGTAGGCGCCTGGGTTGACCAGATGCCCCAGTGGATCTCATTATGCTTTCTGATGCCACTCTGAGATTACAAGATCCCCTCCCACAGCACCACCCACCCCCATTCTAGTTCTTTGGTCAGTCTTCCTGGTCTGAACTTATTATATATCCACTCCGTCCCTCAAGCCCTGATCTTTTCTTATCAACCTTGGGTGTCTCTTGGTTCAAATTCATTTTCTCCCCAATGCTAAAAATAAGAATCCTCATGTTACAACCCCATCCATTGCCTGGAGATAATATTCACCTCTCACACACAGGCAGGCCTCCTCCAGCTGTGCCAATTTAGTCCTGTTCTGTTGCTTCATTCATGTGAATAGGATATCTTTGGCAGGTGAGGTGTTATGAACATCAACATGTTAAATCTTCAGTAAAGTCATTCTACAGGGCATGTTTCCCCCCATTTTGTTTTGTCCAGGATGCGTCATAATGTCCACTAATATCTCTAGACTTTTCCCTTGAGTTCCTTGGCAATTCATTAATACATACACCCATCCAACAGAGGTTTATTTGAAGACCTACAATGTGCTAGGCATTGTGTTATAGCATTCCTTTGATCCTTGTGAGATTGGCAGGTGTGTGTGTGTGTGTGTGTGTGTGTTTGTGTATGCCCACACATGCACGTATGCACGCACGTGTAGAGGGTGGAGGATAAGGCAGCTATTTCTTCAACTTTGGCTGATGTTCAATGATAAATGTATGCAGGGGAGCAGGGCGAGGCTTGGCCACAAATGTGGATTTCAGCTGTCACCTATATCCTCCACATCTTTGTCTAGGATCCACACACCTGCCAATTACAGAAATTTTTCTAACCAGGTTTGTGAGCTCATAATTGGTTGCCTATGTCACACTTAAGAATAGGATGGGGCTTCCCTGGTGGCGCAGTGGTTGAGAGTCTGCCTGCCGATGCAGGGGACGCGGGTTCGTGCCCCGGTGCGGGAAGATCCCACATGCCGGTCCGGGAAGATCCCACGTGCCGCGGAGCGGCTGGGCCCGTGAGCCGTGGCCGCTGAGCCTGCGCGTCCGGAGCCTGTGCTCTGCAACGGGAGAGGCCACAACAGTGAGAGGCCCGCGTACCGCAAAAAAAAAAAAAAAAAAAAAAAAAGAATAGGATGTTTCCACAGTCACCTCTTCTGCTCACACAGAGACCTTCCTCTGCCAGGGAGGACAGAGGCTCTTTTCCTTGAGGGGACATCTATACGATGCATTCATAACGGTTTCATTTGTATATACTTAATTTCATCATTGGCTGTGTCACTTTTTAAAGTCCCTGCATTGTAGCTATTAGTTTCTTTTTGTCATCAGCTCTATTACAGGTTGTTCTGTCACGTTCTGTTTTTGTATTTGCTTTTTTGTTAGTTTTAAATACTGGTTCAAATAAGAAAATGTATAGTCATTCTTTCATATTTCACTGCTTTGCCCTTTTTTGGCCAGCTCTGTAATATTTTTGATTTACAAGTAATTTTGAAATATATACCTTTTTTAAAAGGAACAACTATCCACTCAATTTCTTCAACCTAAATCTTCTTCAAGAAATAATTTAAGCAAAATGTTACTATGGTAGATGCTGAATAAGAATTTAGGTTATTGCTGTTTCAAGATATTTACTTTTTATTGAAAAATAAGAGTGTCCTGATTGGCTACTCTACTAGAAATTCTGAAGTCCAACGTTGGATCATAATTGTCATCTTCCCACCTAGGTGTGAGCTAATCTGAGACTGGAGAGATGTACAAGTACAAGGGGCCTCAAACATCTAGAGCTGATCAGGTGTTATTGGACTCAGAGGGCCTGAGCACAGGCAGGTTGGCTATTAGTACACCCATTTGGCAGCTGAGGAAACTGAGGCCCTCAGAAGCTAACTATCAAACAGATGCAGTCAACACTGCACTGGCAGGACACAAACACAGGTGTTGTGATTCTAAATTCTATGCATCCCTTCCCTCCCACTATATCACGTTGTACCTTGTAAGCATTCAGAATCAAGGTATAGTCTTCAAAAGGCATGGGAAGGATGAAGAGGAGATAGGTCTGGGGAAGTGGAATGGCTAGAAGGCCTCTCTAGTATATTCACACTAATGGGGTTAATTTCATTAAGAGTCTGACCCTGAAGCTCAAAAAGGCGAGAAACCAGAGAGAAAAATTTTAATGGATGAGATGTTGTGAGAAGACTTAGGGTTGAGAGGGACAGAAGTCCCAAGAAGAAAGCGGCATGTGCCCTGGGCTGAAAAACCACATTTTTGGATTACGAGTTTAATTTGATTTTTGCTACATTACAGAAAGGGGAATGGTAGAGGAGGTAGAAAAGGAATGGGCTTCCTTATGAAGTAGAGAGCTCCCTGTTATAAAAAGCTTATGACTCTCTGCATTGGTCAGGGTCAACCAGAGAGGCAGAGATAAGCACCAGTAGATTGTGTCTGGGCGTGTGTGTGTGTGTTTGCTCACATACGTGTGTATACATATGTCTATGTATATATAGACACATATGTATATACACATGTAACGTCCTAGTGGTTGGTTCTGTTCCTCTGAAAATATGAATGAATGCATTATATATTATATATACACATACATTACATATTTATATATATTTAGTAAATATATATATGTTATTTATTTAATAGAGGGCTTTGGCCTTAGGCAATGGTGGGAACTAGTTAAGCAGTCTATAACTCTGTTGTGTCATATCTGATGCTGGAGCTCGAAGTCCACTGGGCAGGCAGTTAGGAAGGAAAGATGGATAGAAATAATGAGGAAAATCAGGAGCAGCCTGGAACCCACAGGCATGAGCTGAAACTCCATGAGGACTCAGTAGAACCTTGGTTTTCACTGCTTCCCAGCTTGCCGACGTGGATGACCTGCTGGAGCCAGGGTCTTTTCTCAAGCAGCTAAATGCACACCTCTGGATGAGTTAGAGAAGCTGGAGGAGGGAAAGGGAGAGCACTCGCCGGTCTGGATGCTGCTTCAGGCTGTCTAGGTGAGTCAGCAGATCAGCAAAAACATGGAGCTGCAAAGTGGCCGCTGCGTCCCTTCCATCCTGCAGCTCTCCCAAGCCTCTCCCCTGTGGCCCACGCTAACTGGAAGCAGGCCGGAAACTGAATTCTGAGTAACGTACTTCAGTCTAGCCAAGTTGGCATACTACAAGCCACCGTACGATGTGGGAAGGAATACGGTGTCTGGGGGACAGTTGACTTAGATGCTCTCCAGAGGTACAGCAGAAGCTCAGGGAACCCAGCAGGCCTTCTGACTGTTCAGCGTCCAGGTTGCTCTCCGGCCATGGAAGGCTCCCTGTGCACCCACTGATTCAGCTGCTTTCAGTGCCTTGTCACTAAGGATTTCCATTTTCTAAGACCACTCAAAGAATGGGAAAGAGTCTCCCCAGCTTCTCCCTTCTTTATTGCCAAAGATCAACACACCTGCCTTTTGCATTTTAAGGATTTATAACAGCGTGTATTATCATTATAAGCAACAATAATAGTAACATTATTCATTGAGAATATATAACATGCTGGACCCTTTCACATGTACTCTCTCATTAAATTCTTACAACAATCCTGTGTGAAAAGTATTATTGTTACCTTAATGTTACTGATGTAAACGTTGAAACTGAAAGAGATTGATTTGCTCAATGTCAGATAGCTGCTACGTTTTGGAGCAGATTCCAATCCAAGACATTCAGCTTTGGAAGCAACACCACCACCATCACCAAAAATAACAGATAAGCGAAATCACCACACGGCTAAGAACGCTCTCAAAGCTTTATAGTTAAGCCCCTGGTATTTAGAATCTCCTACTTCCTTTCAAGTTGGAGAATCTGTGATTCTGTCAGAAGAAAGAGGGAAAGTAGAAGGGTAAATAGAGAGAATCTGAAAACATAAAAACAACAACAGCAACAACAAAAAAGGAGGCATATAGGAGGTACCAAAGGGATAAATGCAAGAAGGGGGGAAAGGGAGGAAGATAAGAAGAAAACATTTTTCCTGTCTTATTACTATTCGACATGGGAAGGCATGATTTCTCATGTATGATGGCTATAAATGACTACAATTGAATAAAAGGTAGATACATCTAATCAACACAATAAATAAATAGCCAACAGCTCACTTATGACAATTGATGACTTTCAGGCAATTTTAAAAGGTAAGTGGCAACAAAGCTCAAAAGAACACCAAAGAATGGGGACAGTGGTTTTAGCAGTTATTCAGAATTGGGTCCCTGGGGATATCTTCTGAGCATTCTCAGGACAGGGCAGATCCTAGGTCACTACAGTGTTGGCTAACAGGCAACAGGCAGTCCTTCAAGTCTACTTCTAGGAGACAGCAACATCATGAAAGCCTTTGAAAATCATGAGTGCATGCTAGTATACAGATCGCTGGTTGCTGAAGACATATAACAGGCCAGGCACGTGACTCTCAAACCAGCATCTTCATTGCGCTGCTGCGCAGCTGTGGTTCAGTGCCGCTGAGCAGCTGATCTGTGGAATGTTTTGCCTTGAACGCCTTCTCACCTAGCACAGAGCTGCTCATCCTTTGAGGTCCAGCTCAGTAGCATCCTGTGTCTCAACACAGTTCCCAGCATTGTTCTTCTGGGCTTATTTCTGTCTGTTCTGTATGATAATTAATTGTTTACCTCTCTGAGCTCCTCGAGCAGGATTGTAGCCTCCATTAATGACATTACAAGTGCCTCGGGAACACTCTACAGCTTAGAGTCACTGCACTGCTCCCTTGTCTAAGTGCATGCCACCCTGACTACTTAAAAGCCTGGAATTCTTCCCTTCCCAGGCTTCTCAGATTTCTCTCTTCTTTTCCATCCCCACTGACCCTACCATCGTTTACTTCATCATTATATCTTTCTAGGAATAAATGAATAATCTTCAAACATCTCCTTCACCAATGCATGATTTGTCTCCACTTCAAAGGGCTAGGATTTTTTCAAATTGGAGAAGTGGTACTTAGGATTGAGCCCAGAGGTAAACATCTAGGGCTCCAACTCCCTCCAAAGCTATGCTTCACATCTTTTTTTTTCAAACCATGTGAACAGTCTCTCCCCAAATCAGTCATCAAAGAAACACTGTTCTTCCTTCTTTGGCTTGTTGGTTTACCCTTCTTCACTGAACAAGACGGGAGAACACTGCAGAGCCCCTTCACCATGACCCAAGTAGGAACACAGATCCCTGAGCTGCCTCAGCGTTTAAAAACCAAGAATTTTACAACAGAATACACTCACAGTTGATAAGGCTCCCACATACCTGATATTTCCACCCTTCAAAGCTCTTTTGGACACACTGATCTTAATCACAAAAGATAGATATTATTCTACCCACTTTATAAATAATGCAACAGAGCCTCAGAGAACTATGGTGGTTTGTGTAGGATCTCACAGCTGGTTAGTGGCAGAGTTCAGAAAATAAAAACCCTTGAATTCCTGAGTCTAGATGAGGCACACATCTGAGAAAGCTTCTACTCCATTACTCTGGATGCTTACTGATTTTAAACTTTTAAGTCATCACATATCTATATATTTTCAAGCTCTGTCTATAGGCAGAATGCATTCGAGAGATTTATGAGACAGGCAACCTAGAAAAGATGATTGTTTGCAGAAGCTACTGCTCCCCAGTCCTCCTTAGGTAGAAAACCTTCATTTGTCTTCCCAAATTCACTCCACCTCAGAGAAGAGCTCTGCAGATGGAAAAGCAAAATAAAAGACCAGACACAGTCCAGCTGCAAATGATCAGCCTCTTCCCTCCACTGAGGTAATTTACAAGCTTCCCCTACTTGGCGCAGTTACTGACATGCCTGGTGAGCTCAGCTGAATAACCTGGCCAGCTATGGGGACGGCGCTCCCCCACCCCAACCCCCATTTCTCATTTAACTCTACTCATTAGAGGAGGCTGTGGTGCAAGCCAGGTTGACATGTCAATAAGTCACCAAGGAAATGGAAAAATTGACAGCTGAGGAATCCCAGCCCCCAGCCTTCTCCACCACAGAACTCCTCAGAAAACAGGTTTCTCAACCTCTTCACCAGGTCACTTAAATGAGTAGTGACATTTGAGTCCCTCGGAGTAATTAATTTCCTCTGTTTCCAATAGCTCCTCACATTTTTAATGAATTTTTACAAGTCTCAGATCCTGCAGCCTCGCAGCTCCCTCTCCAGTGCCATTGTTCCCCGAAGTCCCATAACAAATAGCTCCCACTCGTATTTGCCTTGCAAACTCACATAAACTGGAAATGATAAATACATTATCTGGGCTTTTTAACGGACCATTGTTTAATTTTCTATGCTTGTCTGGCTGGGAAAGAGATGAATATTACCTTGTGGAGAATAAGATTTCTATTCCATATAAGGGGGGTTGGGGGTAATCTATGGCAGAAATGCAGCACTCCGTTCATCCTAATAGGCAGGGCTGCTAATTAAAAGTGTTAGGAAGGGACATCCATCCACCAGTCTGTGATTCATCCAGCATTATCCCTGGTAAACAAGAAATAGATATTGGAATGAATGCTTCTCATTTGTCAAAAGAAGAGGCATTTTCAATTGTGCCTTTTTGGCTCCCCGTATGAAGTACATAATTCAGTGTTGCCATCATTTAAAAGTTTAGGACCTCAAAATAATAGTACCTGTCCCTAAAGCTCGTAAACCTCCAAGTCTGTTTCCTATGTAGAAACATTCATCTTACGCGTGGTTTGACTTTAGTTTGCACAATTGAGAATGGTTCCTTGTGTTGGTAAATATATTGAAACGGGGCATTTGAGAAGGGAGCTGACATAGTTATATTTAAAAATCAAACCAGTCTGAGCAACCTATTAGGAGAGTCTGTAATCTGGGCAGGAAAACTGAAGGCTCTTAATGACATTTACTAGGTACTTAAGAAGAAGAGAATCAATATTCTCTTTCTCTAACCACAGACACAAAGTAGACCAGAGAAAAGCGACCCTAGGCACCAATTCCTAAAGGCTCCATAAACCCTCGAGGGTTTAAGGAGGAACACGAAGCACAAAAGCCATCACTTCAAGAGAACCCTGAGACATTTGTGAGCATATTCCCAGAGAGGAAGGTTTCCTTCAGACCAGCAAGACAGCCAGCCTCAAATATTTACCTTTGTGTTGTGCAAAATAGTCCCTCAGTCATGAAGATGTAGAGGCAGGGCTCACCACCATGTCTTGCTGAATGCTGCAAACAAATAAAACACGATATTTAAAAAAGTAAACATTATTTAACAGTCTTGTTTTTCTTCCCTCTATTTCATTCAAGAAACATTTACTAATTTCCTACCACACAGCAGGCATTGGAAATACAGAGATGGATTAAACAAAAACACTCCCAACAAAAATCAACGAGTACAGCTCATTTGTAAGTACTGAATGAGAAGTGGTCCACAATACCTCTTAGACAGGAGGATGTGTATGTCTGTGTGTGTGTGTTTATAGGTGTCACTTCCTGAGACATATGTGTGTGCACACACGTACATTTCTACACATACACAGAAGCATGGAAGATTTTTTAAAGAACTTCCCCATATTTGTAATTTGTCTGACTCTCTAAAGGCTTGAGCTCTTGCCTTGAGATCAGTAAAGAAGAGGGAGGGCACTGGAGAAAATGTCAAAGAGTCTTAAAAGTGATCACACCCTTTACTCTGTAATTCTCCTTCAGGAGGCCTTCTCAAGGAAACAATCACAAATGCAGTCCAATATTTATGCACAGATATTGTCATCACAATGTTGTCTTTAAGAGGGAAACAGCCAAAAGAAGAATGATAACGTGAATGTTAGCATTTCTACATAGAATAATAATAATAAAAACCAAATCTGGGTTTGCACCAATCTGCAACTCATGAGAAAATTCAGCTTACGGTTTTGCAATGTCACACCATATTACTTGATATGCTATGGCTTGAACTTTATTCCCTGGTAGTCACACGTAAGTGCCCTCCTATTTCTTTTTTTTATTATTAAATACTTCAAGCATGAAGTTGAGTGTAGACATAATTATAACCAAAAACTATGTACTACCACCCAGCCTTGTCACATATTATAATTCTATCATATTTGCTTCAGCTCTTTCCTTTTTAAAACATTACAGGATATAAGCAGATTTTCCCATGAATTCCTTCCTAATTCCAAAAAGATAACTACTCTCCTAAATGCCCATGCATGTTTTTCTGCTTCTAATACATGTTTGCATCCGTAAACAATACATAGCACCGTTTTGCCTGCTTTTTTGCGGAGCACAGGCTCCGGACGCGCAGGCTCAGCGGCCACGGCTCACGGGCCCAGCCGCTCCGCGGCACGTGGGATCTTCCCGGACCGGCATGTGGGATCTTCCCGCACCGGGGCACGAACCCGCGTCCCCTGCATCGGCAGGCGGACTCTCAACCACTGCGCCACCAGGGAAGCCCCTTGCCTGCTTTTTAAAATAAATTTATTTATTTTTTTATTTTTGGCTGCATTGGGTCTTTGTTGCTGCACGTGGGCCTTCTTTAGTTGCGGTGAGCGGGGGCTGCCCTTTGTTGTGGTGCGCAGGCTTCTCATTGCGGTGGCTTCTCTTGTTGCAGAGCACTGGTTCTAGGCGCGCAGGCTTCAGTAGTTGTGGCACACAGGCTCAGTAGTTGTGGCGCACAGGCTTAGTTGCTCCGCGGCATGTGGGATCTTCCCAGACGAGTGCTCAAACCCATGTCCCCTGCATGGGCAGGCGGATTCTTAACCACTGCACCACCAGGGAAGTCCTGTTTTGCCTGCTTTAAAACTTTGTTTAAATGGTATCCCACTGTAGGCATCCATCTGAAACCTGCTTATTTTGTTAAATATGTTTTAAAGTTTTTACTGCTTTGATAGAATTAGCTTAAATTCTTTCATTTTAACATTTAGATAGTATTTTATCATATGTTTATATTCTGACTGATTCATATTGATGGACACGTGAGCTGTTTCCAAATTGTGTTAATACAAATAATGCTGTGATGGATATTGTTATACTTCTGAGACACATATTGTGATACTTCTCTATGGACTTGCTGGGCCAAAGAGTATATGCATCCTCAAAGTTATGAAATGTAACAAGTTGCTCTACAAAGTGGCAGTAGTAATTTATACTAGTTCATATCATTATCAACATTTGGTATTACCAGACTTTAAAATTTTTTCAATCTGATGGATATAAAATATCTCATACTTTAATATGCATTTCTCTAATTACTAACGGGTTTGGACATTCTTTTATTTTTATATTAGTTTTTTCCTTCTGCTTTTTATATGCCTATTTTTCTACTGAGTTGTTATAAGAAGGAAACAACACACACTAAGTAAATAAGAAAGCAAAATACCTAGTATGTCAGATGGT
The DNA here is from genome assembly GCF_949774975.1 of Lagenorhynchus albirostris. NCBI lineage: Eukaryota > Metazoa > Chordata > Mammalia > Artiodactyla > Delphinidae > Lagenorhynchus > Lagenorhynchus albirostris. Next base: position 137,695,580 of record NC_083096.1, on the reverse strand, counting down.
CATACATGCTATGGGCAGACCAGAAGCAGAGAAGGGGTTGGAGTTCAATCTTAAATAGGGTCGTTACGGAAGACCTTACCAGGAAGGTGACATTTAGCAAAGAGCTAAAATCAGTGTGGGCACAAAATATGGGAAGCAAAATGGTAACGTTATAACATTTGATCAAGATATGTAGTGGTACCTAGGGATTTGCTATAATTATATTCTATGCTAATTTGTATGCTTTGGATACAACCCTTTTTCAGTTATATATATTGCAACTGCTTTTCCTAGTCTAAAGCTTATCTTTTTATCTTGTTTATAGTGATACATAAAACTTTTAAAAATTTTAATATAATATATTAGTACTTCACTTTAAGGTAGGTGCTTTATTTTTTTGTTTTATTAGTAAACCCTTTCCTACCTTTGGATCATAAAGAAAGTCTCCTATAGTTCCTTTTAAAGTGATGCCTTCTGGGGGCTTCCCTGGTGGCTCAGTGGTTAAGAATCCACCTGCCAGTGCAGGGGACACGGGTTTGAGCCCTGGTCTGGGAAGATACCCCATGCCGCGGAGCAACAAAGCCTGTGCGCCACAACTACAAAGCCTGCGCTCTAGAGCCGGCGAGCCACAACTATTGAGCCCATGCACTGCATCTACTGAAGCCCGTGTGCTCTAGAGCCCGTGCCGCGCAACAAGAGAAGCCACCGCAATGAGAAGCCCGCACACCGCAACGAAGAGTAGCCCCCGCTCGCTGCAGCTAGAGAAAGCCCGTGGGCAGCAACGAAGACCCAACACAGCCAAAAATAATAAATAAATAAAAATAAAATAAATTAAAAAAAATAAAGTGACGCCTTTTGCATTGAATCCACTTGGAATTGATATTCTTTATATGATGTCAGGTTAGAATTCAACAATTTTCTGTATAGATATGCATTGACCTTATACCACTTACATCTTAGTCTATGATTTCTGCGTTGACTCGTAACGATGTACCTAACATGTATTAAGTTTACAATCAGTATGGTTTCTTTTTGAGCTCTAGATTTCATTTCATTTGTCTAGTTTTCTATTCCTGTGCAAATAAATACCCATACTCTCTTAATTACTCTAATTGTATCCTAAATTTTCAAAATTAGTAAGACATATCCTTTTGTTCACCTACCCATTCATCTGTCCATCCATACATACATATATCCATCTGTCCCTTTTTGTTTATTCATAAATATTTGTTGAGAGCCCAACTGTGCCAAACACTAGTTTGGTCACTAGGGATTTAATAAGAAACTAAACAGATATTCCTGCCCTCATGGAGCTTACATTCCAGGGGATGGAGACAGACACTAAACAAATAAATGATAAATACTGAGTATACCAGATGGTGATAAGTGCCATGGAGACACATGAAGCAGGGAAAGAGGATCCAGCACATGTTAACACCCGATATAATACATACACCAAATAATCTAATGGGAAAAAGATGAATTTCACACTAGATATTTAGAGTTTGCAATACAAATTTAAAATGCTTATGCTTGGAATCTAGCGGTAGTTTACAACTTTTGGTGAAGAACCTCTACCCTCAAGGGATGGTGCATGAAAATGCACCCTGTCCTTGCCAGGCTGTGACTACGTAGGAAAGTTTGTTCTAGTCACCTGGAAGGAGAGGTCTGGGCATATATGCATTCTGTCTGGTCCTTTATTGCAGCCTGACTCAAAACACTGGTCTTGGACCAGAAGGACACTGCAGTTTGTCAGCTGGACAGTGTGGAAGCCTGGAAAAGTTCCTGCTTCTGGAGAGCTGGGAATAAGCCCAGAGTTCTCAAACATGGCTCCCCCCGCCCCAATACGAATGTTTTACAAGCTGTCTGGAGGTGTTACATGGTTAAAATTGAACAAGCACTGTCTTCGCTACCTTACTCAATACATAGAGTAAAAAAGCCAATGGATAGTTGCATTTTAAAGTTTACCTGTTTCACCCCAGTTTTTTACATCTCTGGCAGTTACCACCTTTACTCTGTATGAAATTTTGTATATTTTCTTTTAACGCAATGGGCTCTGTATAACTCTAGACAAGTTATTTCACCTTTCTAAATTTCAGTGTACTCACTTTAAAACAGGATGATAATACCTACTTGCAGACTTGTTGTAACCATTAACTACTGTAATGAAAGACCTTAGCATAGTGACGGTATGTGGTAGTCATGGAGTAATTGGCAGGCCTTATTATTAGCATTGTTATACAAATAGTTCTAGGTGTTTGTCAAAGATCTCCAAGACATGTCCATGTCCTGGTATCTGCCTGGGTCTAGGGTCCCAGCCTGAGTCTAGACCTCCAGCCTCTCTGGGGCTGTTCCTGTCTAAGCATATATGAAATCGGACCTCAAGTCCCAGTTCTGGCCCCAGCACTGTAATATCATCATCTCATCCCAATGAGAGCTATGAGGTGTAAACAGCATCAAAGTGTTAGGGTTACCTCATTTACATATCCCCCCAAACTCTACAGCCTGTTGGATGGGCATTACAGAGCTGGCATATACACTAGTTATATCTAGGATCAACACATTAGGCTTTGCTAATTTGCATACATCCAATCACAGCAAAGGCAACACCTCTAGGGAATCAGTAACACCTCTAGGGGAGCCAATCACAGTAAGGGAGTTCCTACTACCGAGTGTGAGGATTCCAAGTTTGCACGGCTCCACTGCAGAGGCCCACTGACTCTCCCTCTCCTCATTTTCCAGCCAGTCTCTGGCTAGAGGTCTGGAACTTGCTCTGACAAGAACCCTCAGGCTAGATCCAATCCACAGTGACAGTTTAGCAGCAGCTTGGACAGTGACAGCATCCACGCCAGGACAGTGACAGCAACTAGTGGGCCAGCAGAGGCACCCTCCAAAGGTGAGAGTACTGTGACCTTTTACCTCTACCCCAAATTAATGTGTGTGTGTGTGTGTGTGTGTGTGTGTGTGTGTGTGTATGTGTTAATAAGTATTGATAAGAAGGAAAGTTTAGTCAAGAGAGGTTAAATACTTCTATGTTGGATACCTCTTTGTTACACTGTGTAATTCTATAATAAATATCAGTCATTGAAAAAGATGATCTCTGGTTGGGTTCTGCTACATGAAAGACAGGAAACAAATATAGTATAGTTCATAGGTCTTGGACTTCCAGTAGCTTTGGCAGACTGATTCACCTATTCCTTTATCCATCTATCCACCCAGTCTTCCATTCAAATGTTTATTGAACCCTATTATAGTTCAGACATAGTTCTAGGCCCTGGTAATACCGCGGTGCTCACAGATGAATGGGGATAGACAAGTAAGCAATGACGACAGACTAGGATTAATTCTAAGACAGAGATAAGCACTAGGTGTTAAGAGAGCACAGATGGGGTCCACCTTAGAGGGAAGTCCATGTACTTCACTTCAAAGCCAGTTTGAAAAAAAAGAAACAAAAAAAACTTTGGCACTATGGCCCTGTTTGTTCCAATTACTCTGGGTCTTCTAGCATCTCTCCTACCCCTGCTTCTGCATCTTGCAATGTTCCCGTGTCTGCTGTCTTTATGTCCATCTCCCTGTCCTGCTTCTTGCTTTGCTCTTGGTCTCGATGGACTGTGGGCCTTCTCAGTTGTGACTTTCAACACTTGCATACACACAGCCTTCCCTCCTTCTCTGGAAATTCTCATTCTGGGTATTTCAGATCATGAACATGCCCAGTTCTGTTCTCTGGGAGCCCAATGCCCATCCTTTAAGGCAAACAAAGCAGTTTGTCCTTTGAGGGAATTCTGGGGAGGCTCCTGGGTGAAATTTCCTTTGCCCTATGACATCTCCAGATGGCCCCTGGAGGCACACATACCCAGCACAAGGCTGCCTACCATGTGCGTCTGATGGCTAAAATTAAGGGCAGCAGGGCAGAAAGTAGAGCTGACACCACAATTAGACAAACTTGCACCGAGGCTGTAAAACACCCTTGGCGGAGCACACCAGTAAATTGTCCCACTAATTAGTTTATTATTTCATTTGAGAGATCAAATACATAAATAAAATTAATAAACCCTGCCAAATAAGTGCATCACTGGAAATAAAAGTATTTCTCAGGTCATTGCCTTAAACACAAACATTACATGCTAGAATAATGTTAACACAAGAAAGGCAGATGACGCTGCCTTGCAGGCTGGAATGTACCAGCAGCAGCTGGAGGTTAGGGGAGGGAGTGGGTGGCGAGCCCCGGGATGGTCTGAGAACGCGGATGGTGTTCTCTACTCTGTCTCCACTTACTGTGTGACCTTGAACAAGTCAATTTCCTCCCCCACCCCCACCGATGAGCTCATTTCCTTATGAGTAAAAAAAGGGGGTTGGACTACTCCAGCTGTGACATTTCACGATTATGGGAATCAAATGAAATCCAAACCTGGATTATTACGATCTTAGTAAACAATTCGTAATGAAAATGAAATGATGTCTGAGAATCCATTATAATATTCCAGTATGGATTTAAGAACTTGGAGAGATCGTAGGTAATATCTAACTCTACATTCACCTAGCAAGGAAGGGAAAAGGGGACAGAGCTCGCATTCTTTGAGGGCCTATTACATACCAGAAACTATGCTGAGGACATTCACATATCAACCCTAAGAAACAAGCTCAGAGAACAAGTAAAATGTGGCCAAATCCACACAGAGAACAACAAAATTAGGTTCCCTACTCCCTGGACAAAGGCTTTTCCAACAAACTGTGTTTGATCGTCCAATCTTTTACTGGAGCCCTAGGCCAGGTTGCTTATTGCCTAGCAGTTCACCGGACTCTTGAGAGATACCATGGGTGGTGCGCCCTGTGTGGTGCCCCTTTGTAGATCAGTTATACAAGTACAGATGGCAAAAGGAATAGTGGAGTAGAGATGGACAGCCCAGATCATATGACTTCTCCCAGGCATCAAGGGACAAGATGTGTGTACAGATGGCCCTTTAGGACTAAAGCATTCACTCCCCAGAGACCGGAAGTGCTGAGCTCTGAGCTCTGACTGCTTGTAGCTGAGTACTTGCTTCCCTATCTTCCTCGGCTGAAGACCATCTCCTCTCCCAGAAGCACTGCCCCATCCCAGGGACAGCCTGCATCCAATGGCCAAGCCTGGCCTCCTTGATTCAATTTGGCACCATTCTGCAGGAACGTCCCCGCTTCAGAGCTTCCTACAGAATTGGCTGAGGCCTTTGCTGTGACTGCATCACTGTTTAAATCCGCCCCCCCTTAAACCTTCAAAAAGTACAATACAAACAAACAATTTAACCCAGGTAAAGAAGTAGTAAGAAATGACAGTGAATTTGTATAGAATAAGAGTCTTGGAAACAAATCATTCCTCAGGATGAGACTTCTGGTCTTGGATAGTCTAGGTAAAATCAGGTATAGGAAAAAAAAAAAGTCCTCTCACTCTGTCTAAAGGTGCCCCCTGTTAGGGGGATTGAGTCCCAAGGGACCAGTGGAGGCAGGGAGGTGGGTTGCCACTAGAGCAGGTGGAAGGCAGTATGATATAATGGAAAGGACAGGAGCTCTGGAGCCAAAGGAGCTACGGCCAGATGTTGGCTCTCCATAGCCTTAGCCATGGTACTAAAATTCAATGAGCCTCAGTTTCCTTAACTATAAAATGGGGATAATCCTTCTCTTGCATGACTTTTCTGACCTTTTACAACCTGTATTGACACTGACTATATGGAAACTTTCTCTGGAATCATGCCCAGAGAGAAAATGCTGCAACTTTGCAGGATAATGATTTCACCCAAGGTCTTAAAATCTCCCTTGTGCAGCCCTTGTTTTGTCTCTGACTCATTGGGACACAGTGCAGTGGGCTTCTGGTGGAGGGTAGTAATGAAAGAAAAGGTCCTGGTGAATTTTAGCCTCAGGAATGGCAGGAATGATGGGACTTAAGGATGATTGTAAACATGAAAATCCCAGAGGTTTAGATCTACTCTACCCTCTCAGCTGCCCTAACCTGAGACCTAAACTCCTAGAGGGAAATCAGAGAGATTTCTGGCATCTCATGGTTTTTGCTTTGCTTTCTTTAGTGCTCTCTGCTCCCCCACTTTTTTGAGTTAAAGCAAATAAAGATCTATTGGCTAGAAAAAGCGCTGTCTAGAAATGGTTACATCACTCATTAGTTAGGTATACAAATGTAGGGCAATGAGACAAACACTCTTTAGAATCATGTACAAAGTATTATGGAAGCAGAATGGAAGGAACATTTAACCTCAGTGACAGACCTGGGGCAGAGAGACAGAAATGGTCTCCTAAGGCAGTGACTCTTGAGCTGAACTTGATAGGCTGTTAAATGGGAAAGAGACCAGTGCAATCCAGATGGGAAAAGAAATAGTTCAGTCAAGATGGACAGACAAGCTCAGGGTGACTGCACTCAGGGATCAAAGGATATGGTATGTGTACAAATAATCGACAGGAAATGCAAGGCTTGAGGGTAGATCATTTGATATTCATTCTTGACCATTATATTGACCTTCCAAATTCAATTTTTTCTCTGCCAGTATTTAGCATCATTTTGCCTACCATATTCAATTAAACCATTCTAAGCATTTGAAGAAAACATCATTATATCTTAAAGGCATATACATAGAAGCTCAGAGATTAAAAATAAAAGGGACTTGTTCAAAGTCACCTATTAGTAAGAGATCAAGATGGGATACAAAAGACTTCTGACCTCAGATCATCAATTTTTTTCTCCTAAACACTAATAACGTGAACATTTATGACTTTTTTTTCTTGGTCTCACTATATTGTACAATACCCTTATTTGTTAATTACTATTTTAAAGTATCTATGGTAATGGGAGCTGAATATCTTTCTCTCCCAATGTTATCTACCAAATGGTTTTAAAAAAAACACAACCCATTGTTCAATATTGAATAAAAGGCATATTAAGACATATCTTAAGGTATATAAATCACAGCTTTAGGGTTAATTTATATTATTTTACAGTATACGTATGATTAATCCTCATTAATATGAAATTCTTCTTTGTTGGGGTGCTATATATAATTTTTAAGTGGCTAATTAAAATAAACAAGAGCAGAGAGAGATCAAAGGCTGCAACCAGAACTTGTGCTCAATTCTCAAAGGTCAGTTTTGAATATAAATGTAAATGCAAGTGTAAGTTGGTAGGATGCGGGGGTGGGTAGAAGTAAAATTCATGATGAAATCTTAAGAGTCCATGAGGAAGCAACATGGAATAGTGAAAAAATGTACTCTTTTGGAGTGAAACAGATATCAGTTCTGCAGATTATTCTGTGTAAATTAGAACAAGCCTCTCAACCATTCTGAAGCTTGGTTTCCTCTTCTACAAAGTGAGGTTGTTCTGGGATTAAATAAAAGGATGGATGGGAAATTTCCTGGGGGTCCAGTAGTTAGGACTCCGCGCTTCCACTGCAGGGGGCCCGGGTTCAATCCCTGGGTGGGAACTAGGTTCCCACAAGCTGTGGGGTGTGGCCAAAAAAGAAAAGGATGTCGGCAAGTGCTTGGTACATGGAAGCATTTGGTAGAACTATTAATAGTCTTCTGAGCCACTGCCTCCACATCTTAAATTGATCTGGAAATATGGCTTTGTGGGAGCAAAGACAAGTTGATATAGACAAAGCAAAGAGTTGATTTTTTTTAAGTAAATTTTCTCTAGTATATTTAGGAAAGAAGCCATACATATGAATTCAACTAAGACATAAATTGTGAGCTATCGTCTCTGGAAATGTGGGCTCCTGGTACATTGCAGATATATTTGTCTTTCGTTTTCAACACATACATAGCTAGGTAAATTGCTCCTTTTAAATTATTTCACGTACTATGTAAACATTTACAACTTTAAGCCAAAATAAATCCCATGCCATAAACTTAAGACACAGCTTTGAAGGGCAATTTGCCAATATATAACAGAAGCTTTAAAATTTGGTTAAACCTATGACCCACTTTTAGAAATTCATCCTAAATAAATAATTATGGATATGCCCGAAGATTCAGCCATAAAACTGTCTATGCATCTTTATAACAGTGAAATATTAGAAATAGAGATTCAATTAAAAAACAAGAAATAAAGAGATGCAACAACAGGGGTCTAGATAAATAAATTTTGTCTTTCCATATTATGAGGCCATTAAAATGATAATAAAGAAGAATATTTAATGCCATTAAAATAAGTTCTTAACATTCTAAGTGGAAAAAATGTAGGATAGCAGAATGTACATGAGACTACTTTTGTAAAAAACACTTAAGTATGTAAGAAAAAGATGAAAGAAAATGGCCCAAATGTTATGAATAATTATCATAAGCATGTGGGAGAGCTTTATTTTCTTCTTCTTGCTTATTTGTATTTCCTAAAAGTTCTACCATAAATATTTATTTTTATTTTAGAGGATACTGATCTTCTCAAACATATTAAAATCCATGCCATAAATAACTTGAAAACACAAACAATATTCTGGAAAAATACATCTGTATAGAAGTATTTGAAAAATACAGTATGTTATTCTATTAAATGTTAGGCAAATTCGGGACTTCCCTGGTGGCAAAGTGATTGAGAATCCACCTGCCAATGCAGGAGACATGGGTTTGAGCCCTGGTCCGGGAAGATCCCACATGCCGCGGAGCAACTAAGCCCATGCACCACAACTACTGAGCCTGTGCTGTAGAGCCTGCGAGCCACAGCCACTGAGCCTGCATGTCACAACACAACTACTGAAGCCCGCACGCCTAGAGCCCATGCTCCGCAACAAGAGAAGCCACCACACTGAGAAGCCCGCACACTACAACCAAGAGTAGCCCCTGCTCGCCGCAACTAGAGAAAGCCTGCGTGCAGCAACAAGGACCCAATGCAGCCAAAGGAAAAAAAAAAAGTTAGGAAAATTGATAAGAAGAATAATTGGATACCTTAACAGATAAATGAGGAAGGGACATGAATAAAATAATTAATACAATGAATACACAGGTATGCAGAAATTTTCAACTTTAGAGGAAATCAAATGCATGCAAATTAATAAAATTTGGTGATTCTAAACCCATTAAATTAGCATAGTTTAAATAATAATGATAGTAGGGAAATACATTTTTGCATTCATTATAGGTAGAAGTTTAAAATGGTTCAATATTTTTGTAAAATACATAAGCAACGTGTATCAGTTGCCTTAAATATTGCTAATGTTTGAATGAATGATTCCACTTTTGGGAATTTGGGAATGATTCTACTTTAGGGAGTGGTTTAGAAATCACTCTAATTGTAGAATCTCTATTATGAACAAAAACGTTCAGTGTAGCATTATTTATGACAGGATAATTGGAAAGAAATGCCTATCAGTGGGAGAGAGAGTGACATTTTCATTACAGAAAAGTGTCTAGCTATTAAAGCAATAGTTAAGAATGCTACGCAGTAAAATAAAATGTATATTTTTTTAAGTGAAAAAGCATGACTCACAACAAATTTGTGTGTGCACACTCAAACACACACACATTCACTTACTCACTCAAGTACAGAGAGACAACCTGCAAGAAAATACACCAATAATTTTTAAAGGTGTTATCTTTGGATTGTAGAATTGAGGGTTTTTTTTCCTTAACGTGTGTATATGTGTGTGTATGTATGAGTGTGTGTCTGTCTGTGTCTCTTTGTGTGTTTCGAATTTCCTTTAATGGACATGGGTTAGTTTTATAATGTGGAAAAACCTCTCTATGAAGTAAAAATTAAAAAAAAAAAGTGACCTTGTGCCCTTAGGAAAGCCTAAAAGAGCTAGCCCTCAATGCAGAGAAAGCCAGCAGAATATTTGCCCATTAACTAAGGTAAGAAAGTTGCTAGAGAAAAACAAAGCAATAGAAGTTAAAGGTAGTCTGCATCCATTTAAAATCTGGCAGGTATCTTAAATCAATTTTATGGGGAACATATTCAGCTGTAGAAAACCATGCAAAGGAAAGGATAAATTATATTTCTTTACCTTTTCAATGTGTGTTTAGCGGGGAAAAAAGGAGGAGAGTGACCATAATGAACAGAAAAGGCATTAAAATCGAAAATCAAAGTGAGCAGGCATAATATCAACATTGTTATCCTTCCAAATATGTGTGTATGGGGCCAACAAAGTTGGAACTGTCCACTGAGCTTCCCAAAAAAAGGATTTTGGCTGGGATGCATGTCTGCTGGACAAAAGAAACTGGAGAGAGAGGCAAAGCGGTCAGTGATCCTTGGAAAATATTTGCGCAACCAGTACATCTGAGATCTAATCCCACTTGTCACTAATTGATCACCAACGTCCTTGTGACTCAGTCTTCTGATCTACACAGTAAGTGTTCATGTATTCGTTAAATATGCATTGGGTGCTCAGCACTGTGCAAGGCAGCAGGATGCAACTGTGAACAGATAGACCGTGGCCTCTTCTCTTAGATGCTGGTGGGGAAAACCCCACTGTGGAACCGTATAAAGCATAGGTGCTAGAATAAGATGATCCAGTTCTACCTTTAAAACTCCTACTTCAAACCCTTTCATCGCTTGGCCCCTGGAAGAGCTCTCCCTCTTGTTTTTCTGCATCTCCTGTTTGTCCTTCTTCATGCTCCTCTGCTGGTCTTCCTTGGTGATCTGTACTTCTAAGCATCAGTGTTCCAGAGCCTCCATCCCCTGCCTCTTCTCACACTTGCCCTTTAGGTGATTTACACCAGTCTTGTGACTGTAAATACCACTTTATCTACTGATAATTTCTGGGTTTATTATCTTCGGCCTCAATATAGCACTTTAACTTCAGACTCATCATTCCACTCGGCCACTGAATAGTCATTTCCAACTTTCAATGTCCAAGAAATGCGTCTTAATTTGGGCTCACCCCAAATAAAAACCCTGTTTTCCTAAACTCTCCCTGTCAGAAAATGGCTACTCTGTTCTACAGGTGACTCAGGCTAAAATATCTGGAGTTATCTTTGACTCTTCTCTCTTTTTAAAAAACCTCACATCTCATCCATCAGCATATCCTATTGGCTCAACCTTCAAAATATATTCAGAAGCCAACTTTCACCATTTCTCCTGCTGTGACCCTATTCTGAACAACCATCATCTTTCACCTTGATTATTGCAATAGTATGCTCACTGGTTTCCTGCAGCTCATCACCCCTCTTCAGTGTAGTCTCAACAAAGCAGATAGGCTAATGCTTTATTTAAAAAATATGAGAGAGAAAGAGAGAGATTGGATTGGTTCTTATGTTACCCAGTGTAAATGCCAAAGAACTCAGCTTGGCCAGAAAGCCCCTACTTGATCCAGCTTCTGGCTACTACCCCGACTTCACCTTCTGCTACATGTCCCCTTGCTCAATATGCTCTTCCTACACTGGCTCCCTTTGCTATTCCTCCAACATGCTAGGCACTCTTGCTGCCTCAGGGCTTTTGTGCTGGCTATTCTCCCTGATTGAAAAGCACGTCTTCCAAATACTGCCTGGCTTGCTCTCTCACCGTCTTTACATCTTTGCTAAAATGATCTTCCATTATTGGAGAGCTTTCCCTGATCACTCTACATAAGGTTTCAGCCCACATTCTCAGGGCTACTGTTCTGCAAAACTCCAGGGAGTGGCATTCGCAACATAGTCCAAGTGAATTGTGACCCTTGGAGCTGTGCAGTGTACAGCTTGAAGAGCTACACACGGTAGCCCTGCCCATCACCCTGTCTCCTCTTGTTTTGCTTTTCTTCAGAGTATTTGATGCTACTTGGAATCGTTTTTCAGTTAATCGTTTATTGTCTCCCTTATCTCTGCTGTAATGAAAGCTTCACCAGAGTAGTGATTTTGTCTGTTTTGTTGACTGCTGTGTCTCCAAAGATTAGAACAGCACCTGTCTTGTAATAAATACTTAGTAAATATTTACTAAGTAAATGTATGAATAACTTATGGCAGGTTACTTAGCATCTAGGCTTGTGCTATCCAATATGGTAGCTACTAGCAAAATGAGATTATTGAGCATTTAGTTAGTTAAAATATAGCTAGTGCGATGAAGGAACTAAATATTTTAATTCTTATTTTAATTAATGTAAAATTTAAAATGGAAGCAGTGTAAAATGTTTTTTCCATTAAACTCAACGTCATTGTTTTTAATAGGATTACATTTCACTTTAGCAATTGCATTATGTAAGATATTTAAATTAAATTCTTTTTACTTATTCAATGTGGATACTAGAAAATATTAAATTACACATGTGGCTTGCACTATACTTTATTGAACAGCACTGTTTTAGTTTCTTTATCTGTAAAAGGACAATAACTACCTCACAGGGGCGTTGTGAAGTTTGAATGAGGCAACACAGGTAAAACACCTGGCCTAGTGCCTGGTACATAATAACTGCTCATTAATGCTAGCCATTATTGTATCATTGTCTTTATTATTAACATTATTATTATTATTGAATGTGGAGCATATATGTACATATAATAGGGCCCAAATCTTATCTGTGAGGTGAGGAAAGGTTTCATTTTGAAATGTGTTTGAGCTCAGTTCTAAAGGAGAATTATGGCTAGGTTAAGCAAATCTTGAGAGTGAAAGTTGACAGGAGATGCACTGGCCAAAGCATTCCCAAAACAAAGGACAAAGCCACAACTCAAATCTGAGTTTTTCTAACCCCAAAACCTGTGCTCTGAACCGTCGTATGATATTGCCTCTTAAAAAACTTGTATCAATTGAAATGAAATGTTAAGACTTACAAGGAGAATCTCCAGATCCTAAAATGGGCCCATTTAAGCTTGAGATAAGCAACTTTGAAATTTTATTTGATTTACTACTTTTCAAACTCCACGCCTGAAGATCCCTAGGGCATTCTTTGGACTTAATATTTAGTGCATGAGAACTCTACATGATAATTTAAAATTTTCTTTCCTTATTTTATTATAATCCTAAACATTGGTGTATGTATATTATAAATCATATGTACAGACACTTTATAAATGGGCTATGAGATTTCCATGCCAGCTTCTGTGATCGCGTTTATGATTACACTGGTTCCCATGATTACCAGTGTGATGGCAGTGCCGAACCTTTAATTCAATGCTCCTCAAACCCAGGGATCAAGGACCATAGGGACAAATCAAAGGTCCACAAGATTTTATTTTATATCTTTACATTTAAAAGAGTCAATGCGGAAGACTTGACCTATCCAACCCCATCTCAGTAGAATTAGTACTAAGAGAGGGAGAAGAGGAAAGAGAAAGAAGTATTTTTGATTGGCAGTCCAAATCAATTTTAGTCAAATGCTTTAGATTACTCTAGAAAACCCATACCATATTCTGTAAACTGATATATACCTAAGTATTATCATGATTTTCCTTCATTACTATTCATATATATGTGTGTGTGTGTATACACACACACACACACACACACACACACACACACACACATATATATATATATATATATATATATATACACCAAGCTGTCATAAACATACTTTACATGATAACTTGCCATAATATTTGGAAAGTATTCGTTACAGGACTTTGGGCATCATCAAATCATCTGGATCCCCCCTGATAAAAAGTGTTCTTAAGTCACTGCTGTACCTGGAGGGACCATTCTAATTGGCCTCACAATGTACCCGAGGGTTAAATTAATTTATGTGAGTCTCACAGCTGGGCAGCTGCCCAGCACTATATACTAGCAGCTGTTTGACACAATAAACCAAGAATAAGATTTTCTTGCAGCAAAAATAAATTTTTAACAATGTCGTGCATTTCCACAGAGGCAAAACACAAGATATGATTTCTGTATGAGATGATTGTGATAGAAGCCTCCTCGGAGGAAGGGTGTCATTTTCTAAGTCAAGGCTCTGTCCTGCCACATTATTTAAGCACAACATGACATGGAAATATATTTAATAGGATTTGGCTACAGGCAAAAAGTCTGAAAAAAAAAGTACAGGGATTCTAAGAATGTGCTGTTGAGTTATGCATGGAATTCAGAATTTACTAGAATCGAAATCCTTAAGACACTCTTTGGCTCATAACAAAACAAAACAAGACAAAACAAAAATTCCTCTCAAGTGTAGCTATACTGGTATTCTCATTAGAATAGCCGTCATATTCCCCAGAACCACCGAGAAGATCAAAAATGCATCTTTATATTTATTTCACAATTCAGCTCCACTGAGACTATTTTTATTCAGCACATACTAAATAACTGGCACTTTACCAGACTCTTTGCAACTTCCTATTTATTAGTAATAACAGATAGCTGTAGCACTTGCTTGGGTGCACTTTGTTTCTATAATTTTGCACCAATATTGCAAGGTAGGTAATTATGTTCTTGCCATCTTTGATCCAAGAGTTTGGAGCACAATGTGGTAGTGATTCACCTTGCACCATTCAGAGAAGAGCAACCTGTAGGGACAGAGGCACAACAAGACAGGAAAAGCCTGGATCCCTGCAACACACTGTGGAGCTGAGCCATCATTCCAGCTCTGACCAATTACCCCAGGGCTATAATGTGAGGAGGAGAAACATCCTCTACTTTGTTTAAGCCACTGTTATTTTGGTATCTCTTTTGCATATGGGTCAACAATCTATAGTCCAGCTAATGTAGATTATGCACAAAATTGCAATCTAGGACACTTAGAAAAGAGGGAAATTCTTATTTTCAGGCAAAGAAAATAGATGCCAGTAGAATTGTTGGGTAACTGCTGGGAAGGAAAAGAAAAAGTGGAAAAACACAAAATTCCTATTGTTTAATTGACAATTATCATATGATCTAAAAGAGAATAAAAAGTATATCCCAAAAGCCAAAGAATGCAGGAAAGAACAGAGCTAGGTAATGAATCCTGAATCTATTACATAATGCAAAAGTTAGGTTGGACAAAAAAGAATGTTTTCAGGGAGAAAGACAATTCTAGACACATGGTAGGCACAAAGCCAATATTTATAAATTTAATGAACATATTGGCCTTTTAATCAAAATATTATGAGTTTAACATTAATCATTTAGACCAGTGGCCAGCAAAATTTTTCTTTAAGGGTCAAATAACAACAACAACGACAATAATAATAAACATTTCATGCTTCGTGATCAAGGGGCAAAATCAAGCATATTATGTAGTTGTTTGTATAACCACAAACAAATTTAAATGTAATGTAATGTAATTTACATTTTTTGTATATTTGTATATTTTGTATATTTGTATACAAATATATTTTGTATATTTGTATACAAAATATACAAAGTGGTTTGTATAACCACAAACAAATTTAAATGTAATGTAACCATTTAAAACAGTTCTTAGCTTGAGCCTCAGACCAGATTTGGTCTGCAGGCTGTTTGTCCACCCCTAATTTAGACCAAGGGGGCAATAGAGGAGACCAAGAGGGCAATAGAGTACCTATGAGGGATTGGTTCCAAGAATGTCTAGTCTCCCTTTCCCCTCAGATACCAAAATTCGAGGATGCTCAAGTCCCTTATATAAAATGGCATAGCATTTGCATATAATCTATGCACATCCTCCCTTATACTTTAAATCATCCCTAAATTACTTGTAATACCTAATACGATGCATATGCTATGTAAATAATTGCTGGCATGTGGAAAATTCAAGTCTTGCTTTTTGGAACTTTCCAGAATTTTTAAAAAAAATTTTTTTGGTCCACCATTAGTTGAATCTAAGGATGCGAAACCCATGGATACAGAGGGCCAACTGTACTAAGCTGACTCAGTAAAAGATCTGCAGTTTAGGGCTTCCCTGGTGGCGCAGTGGTTAAGAATCCGTCTGCCTGCCAATGCAGGGGACACAGGTTCAAGCCCTGGTCCGGGAAGATCCCACACGCCACGGAGCAACTAAGCCCATGCGCCACAACTACTGAGCCTGCATTCTAGAGCCCGTGCGCCACAACTACTGAAGCCCGTGCACCTAGAGCCCACGCTTGGCAACAAGAGAAGCCACCGCAATGAGAAGCCCACGCACCGCAGTGAAGAGTAGCCCCCGCTCGGCGCCACTAGAGAAAGCATGAGCGCAGCAACAAAGACCCAACACAACCAAAAATAATAAATAAATAAAAATAAATTTATAAAAAAATACTATACTAATATCAATAAAAATAATAACATATTAAAAAGATCTGAAGTCTAAAAAATTAAAAATAAATATGCAGTAAATCAACCTTTGATGGGTCCCTATTTATTGGAAGCCCAAATTTTCTCATGTGACTCTTCACAAGGTGGCCCCAGGTTGCCTTCTTGGTCTCACCCATAGATCAATCAGACTGCTCATTATTTTCAAATCACATACACCTTTGCTCATGCTCCTTCCTTTGCCCTTTCCTGCCTTGCTTGCCTAGATAATTCCCTTGTACATTAAATCCAGTTGACAATATTACCTCTTCTGTATAACTGTCTCTAGATCTTACCCCTACCTCATGCTCTAAGTCAGTATCACTCCTCCTGTGCTCTGATACTACTTCATTCATGCCTCTACTATATACTTTTCATGTGTACAAAATATGATGATTTATATTTCTCTCTCTCCCAGATTATAAGCAGGGACTCGGTTTTACTTTGGCACCATGGGCAGTGTGCACCTCACAGAAGTATTCATTAAAAACAATACTGTTTATTGAGCCTCTTTTGTGTCCAGTACTGTGCTAAGCTCTTAGAAATGTTATCTTATTTAATTCCCACAACATCCATTTGAGATAAGCTTTAACTTCCTCATTTTACAGATAAGAAGCCCAGAAAAGTTAAATAAATTTCTCATGTCCTCAAAGCCAGTAAAATGACAAAGCTTGAACAAACCCAGTTCTGATGGACCCCAAAGTCCATGATCTTGACCTGTTATGTTGATGCACTGATTGCTGAACAAGCAAATGAAATATGTAACTTAAATTAGGCTAATATCATTTCCTGCTGAAGCATTTCTAGGATCTGTTTTAATTTTTTTTTTTAATGAGAATGTTTCCTAGTTAATATTATAGGTATTCAGAGGCGACAGAACCTAAGAGATCGACTGGTCCAGCTCCCTTCTTTTTCAGATAATTAAACAGTAGCTATGAGAAAGCACTTTTTTTTTTAACATCTTTATTGGAGTATAATTTCTTTACAATGGTGTGTTAGTTTCTGCTTTATAACAAAGTGAAACAGTTATACATATACATATATCCCCATATCTCTTCCCTCGGGCGTCTCCCTCCCTCCCACCCTCCCTATCCCACCCCTCTAGGTGGTCACAAAGCACCGAGCTGATCTCCCTGTGCTATGCGGCTGCTTCCCACTAGCTATCTATTTTACATTTGGTAGGAGAAAGCACTTATTTTTAACCCAAGATCACACAACTTAAACCCTGGCCTCCTGCTGTGTAGTCTCAAACTTTCTGGGTCATCCCTTGCCATCTCCAGCATGTTCACAAGGCTGTCACCTATAGTCAACCTTGTTCCACATCACTGAATTGGTAGACTCAATGTTAATTTTTAAAATAAATGTTGAAAATGAAGTCTTTACAGTAAGTTAAAATTGTTCTTCCAATTGCACACAAATTAATAAAATAGACAAAATTGCCTTTGCCTTCAGTTTGGAATAATATCTGAGAGTGGGCTTGATGGTCCTCTCTAAGAGGACCCTTCCAACCCTCTGCCACTAGGCTAACTCTTAACATCGGGCTTATCACAATGCATTGTCTTTGGTTGTTCATTTATCTGTCTCTCTCACTAGATTCTGAGCTCCCCAAGAACATGGACCACATTTATATCCCTATTACCTAGCTCAGTTTTTGTCACAGAGTTGATGAAGATCTGTGAAGATTTACTGACTTAGTGACTTGAGGTTGGACCTAGGAGATATGGCCGGGGGAGACCAGTAGGGTGGCTCTTCTGGGCTATGGGTGTTATTTGGAACTTACGGAAGTCATCATCATTGCATATTTCCCTGTTCCACAAAGCCTTTTCCTTAAAAAGTTGGTAGAAAATTCCTGTGAGTGAAACTTTGGCACTTTTTTTCCCTAAGCCTGAAGATACTAGGAGAATCCAGGTGGTCAAATTCAGTGCAATCAGCGTTTCTCAGGGAACATTGTGAATGGATGAATGGAGACTGATTATACAGTAAACATTTAGATTCTGATTATTTCATATTGACATTTCAGAGCAGTAAATATTTTTATGCTGGATTCAGCCTATACCATGAAAATAACTCCCTCGATGGCAGAGTCTACACATATAATTGTATAATTTAATACTTTCATTTAAAACAGTTCTTTTAAAAATCTTTTAGATTTTAAAAGAGTAATTTCTTATCTGAGAAGACTCAACCTTAGACTCTCTGGGCCAGAGACTAATTAGGCTTTCACTAGGGAAATGGAAGGTTCATTTTTCTGAAATTGACTATTTTGATTTGGGTATTTTCCATTCCTAGTGCCAATCAAACCCACATGGAAGCAGTCAAAAAGAGTTAAAATAGAAACCTCCATGGAGGGACATCAAGTGGATAGCTTTTGGTTTTGCTGAAAAAAGGGTGGTTTCAGACATTTACTACCAAGAACAGGAACAACCCTAAAGGGCTGTTGAGGAAATGCATGTTGAGTAATAAGCAGACAGGTTTTGGAAGAGAACCAGCTCAGAAGATTATTAAAGTTATGGGCATGCTGGGCGTGGGGGGTGTTTTAAGCCACCTGGTCTCATAAACTCATAAGTAATTGTATCACAAGTATTCATGAGCATTTTACAGAAGGCAATTGAAGAACTCTTCTGCATTACGAGTCTAGCACATCTCCTAATTTCCAGCACTTGTAAAAGACCCAAGAAGAGAAAATGTGAGCTATGATGTCCATTTCATTAGTGAGCAAATTGACAGTCAGAGAGGCTGGATGACTGACCCAAATGACACAACTAATAAGAGTTCATGAAAAACGCTTTCCCTTATACTACTCTGAGAGGTGAGATGACCTAATTGGGAAGTAGGTGAAGAGTAAGTAGGCATGCTCTGTTCATCTCCACTTTTCCTCTTCCTTCTTTGGGAGCCAGTAGTCTTGTACAAGACATGAGTTCTCTGTTCCACCATGCCATCAGTCTCACCTGATCCAGGAGTCAGCCTAATTCTGGGATTCCACCAAAGGGACCACTTAGCTAAAAGAATAAAGCCACATCCTATGACATGTCCTGCATCATTAATAGAGATGCTATTCTGGCCTCCATCTTTATTCTTTTACTTTATTGTTTAACATGCTCAGTACACAGCAGGGAAGAGGGACGCTATTTATTGTGCCCATGGAGACTCCAAAAGTAACTTACAGAGAGTCAGGATTCGAATTCTTCAAAGCTCACTCTCTAATAATTTCTCTAAAATCACCACTCTGGTGACAGCAACAGTAATAATCACCAAATAATCTACAGGCTCCCCTACATCTTCCTGTCTTTCCTATAATTAGTTTGGGGCCCTGTTACAAGTTCTGATTCATTAGCCTATAAGCAAAAATGATATGTGTCATTTGGGGGTAGCAACAGTCCACTGCACCATATGCTGAGATGGTGGCATCACCATCTCCCTATAAGAGGCAAAGAGCCCAGAGATCCTGGTTCCCTGAGTGACCACATGGAGCAGTCTGTGTTCTCTAGTCATATGGGGCTTCATATGAGTAAGAAAAACAAACTTTTCATATGTCAATACCCCCATCCAGAGATTTGGGCGTTATTTTGTTTCAACAGCATGGCATAGTTATACCTTACCAGGAACTGACTAAGGAAATAAGGGCCAATGTAGGTTCTGGATATGGACAAGCTGGTCACAAGGCTAACACAGAAATAGCACAGCAAATAAGGGAGCTTGGCAGAGTCATGATAAAACAACAGTGTCAGCCTAATCATCATTCCTTAATAAGGGTGTTCCTACTACCTTAGCTATTACCATGTATCTGTCTTACTCATGAATTAAAGTCTAACCTCTTTGAGGACAAGGATGATATCATAGCCATCTCCATGCCCTCTGTACCCAGCACAGTTCCTGGGCATGTCAAATTGTCAGTATATGGATGTGGAACAGAAGTGACATGAAGCATTGGTAATTAATACCAGAGCTGCAGTGGAGTTATTACGTTTTTGTATTATTTGTAATTATCATTAGCATAAATTATATGTCTATTCAGCATAAATATATACATATATTTATGTTTAAGTTAACTATTTAGTAAACTGAATATAGTTCATTATATAATAATCAGGCTTTTATTTTAAACAGGCATTTGTGTTCCAGAGGTCACGCCCATCGATGCAATTGATTCAGATTGCCCAAGTGAAGGAGAGAAATAAAAGCTTTGTGTTTTGAAAATTATTAACAAAAATATCTAAAGACTCAAGAGGAGATAGAAAGAAATTTGAAGCTGGAAGGGGCAAACAGCCAAGCCAGTAGCAGAGCAGCACCTAGAGGTGGAGAACACCACTTTAGAAAATAATAATTCTGTGCATCTGTAAGGACCAAGGGCTAAGGATTGGAGCCAAGGTTACCACTGAGGGTGGAACAGAGCATTTAAGGAGTGGAGTAGAGCTTTGCTGGAAGACAAGCCAGCAAACATAGCAATGTAAGCCAAGGAGACACTGTCATAGATGGAGAGGCAGTGTGCATAGATGAAGGAGAAGCAGATCTGTTCCCACGCTGACCACCACCCAGGAAAGTAATGCTGTATTTCACGCCAACCCAGAGGAAGGAGATTCTAGCTGGCTTTAATGCAAACTGAACAAATAAAAAAGATATGATAGCTCTTATATGCCGAGGTTATGGAGCAATTCGTTCCTGTTACATTCTTAAGGCAGTGTCTTAGGTTCAGGGATGGATTACAAAAGAACATTTGGCAAGATCCTTGCCCTCAAGAATTCAACTAGTTATCTGGGAAAAGAAAAGGTAAAAGGTAACTACTGGCACAGGAATCCTTTAACCCAAGGAAAAAACCCAGCAACCTCAGCTTGGTAGCCTTGCCTGTTAATGACATGCCTCCAAACTACATCTCTTGTATTTTCTACCATGAACCTTTCTCTTGCCAACTCCAAGTTCTGGTGAAAACTGGTGATGTTTTCACTAATTTCAAAACATGCTATGTCTTTTAAAAGACTTGAATTGCTGTTTCCTCTGCTTGGAATACCTTCGTTTGCCTAAGACATTCCTATTCCACCTACAAGATCTAGTTTTGATTTCTCTTCCCTGATGCTCTTTTGGTTCTCTCAAGAAAAATAAACAGATACATAGATAGATACATAGATAGCTCTTATATCTATACATTATCTATTTATCTACCTACTGACCTACCTAGAGAGGGGATATTAATATTATTGAGCTCATATTATGTGCTTGCTCTTATGGCCTGAATTGTGTCCTTCCCAATTCATGTGTTGAAGCCCTGGCTCCCTGTGACTGTGACTTGGAGACCAGTACTACAAGGAGATAGTTAAGGTTAAATGAGGTCATAAGGGTGGGGCCCTGGTAGGATTGGATTAGTGATCTTAGAAGAAGAAACACCAGAGAGCTTGTTCTTATTCTGTGAGGACACAGCAAAGGTGAAAACACAGTGAAGGTGGCCATCTGAAAGCCAGGAAGAGGGCTCTTACCAGAATTCAACTATGCGGGCACCCTGATATTGTACTTCTCAATTCCAGAACCGTGAGAAAAAAATTTCTGTAGTATTTTGTTACAACAGCCTGAGCTGACTAGGACAGTCAGTGTTTTCTTTCTTATGTTGTGCCTTCAATGACTCTAACCACCAGAGTAGTGGGTATCATTCCCCCTCTTTCACGAAATGGAGACCAGAGCTCTGAGGGTGAGATTATGTCCCTGTAGGCAAATAGTGGAGTGGAGATTTGAACCCTGGAAGGTCTGTGCTCTTTCTCCTCCATATCCCTGCATCCCAGGCCTTCCTCTGGACTGTCAGGCAGTACCTAGTACACCCCTGGGTGATAGCAGTCTTCACACCACATGACAAGAATCTATTTTCCATGTTAAAGAGTGTGATAAAATTACTTGTAAATGGTAGAATTATTTACCCCAGAGAATCTGAACAACCAAATTGATAGATCATCATAATTAATAAGAGGTATTCACATCAACTGTTACAGAAGTCCAGAGACATGGAGAAATCCTTTGGGCTGGGTAGGGTATACTTTCAGCCAAAAAAAGAAATGTGTTTTAAATGCTCATTCTTTGCCAGGTACTGTTATTCACTGGAAGAAGAAAAGAGATTGCACTGGACCTCCCCTCATGCTTGAGTAGAAGTAAACATTAAATACTAATTTTCTGTTCTCATGTGTCATTTGACTGGGGTCTGGTCAGCCTGGGCTACACACTGGAATCATTTAGGAAACTCAAGAAAACATTGATGTCTGGGTCGCACTTCCAGAGGTCTTTATTTCATTGGTCTAGGATCTTGCCTGGCTATCAAGAAGCTTAAAAAGCTCCCCAAATGACTCTGATACGCGGCCAAGGTTGAAAATCAGTGTACTAGCAACACAGAAGGAGGAGGGGGATTCCAGGTTTAATAGAGAGAAGGAGAGAGACAGAGGGAGGAGGGAGAGAGAAAGAGGGAAGAGGGTGAGAGCAAAGCAGAGGCACATAGAAGCAACCTTCACTCCCATTCCCCATTTAGCGGCATTTAACAAGTGCCCATATTGTGAGAAACACGGCAGAGGACCTATTAATACAATTCAGAGAGGATGCATTAAGAACTAAAACAAACAACGCAAAAATCAAACACCATTGTTTATTTAGTGAATGTCTTTCAAGGGGCTGTAAGTACTAGAAAGACATTATCTTAATAAGCTCCCAGCATCTCTGCCAGGTAGGGGGCAGGTTAGGCTTTTATTAAATGATGCCATATTGAAGTACATTCTTTGCTTAAATCAGAAACTAATGTATAATTATATAAACTATGGGGACCAGTTATACACTTAACATCGTAAGGATTCTAACTCAACTTAGCAGAGGAATGCTGCCAGATATGGAGTCTCAGGGGATAGGCTGGGAAAAGAGACCTGTAGAGAGGCTGAAGGAATAAAGAAGCAATAAAGTAGTAATGGCATTATTATCACTATCACTATTATTCAGCCTTACGGTGCCAGGCATCCTGCTCAGTGTTTCCCATGTATCATCTCAACTGTGCATTCTATTTTAAATGGTATTCCCATTTTATAGAAGAAGAACATGGTACAGAGAGAAGTCAAACAACTTGCTCAAAGGCAAACAGCTCCCAAGTGGCCAAGTTAGGTTTTGAATCTAGGTCTGATGTGAATGGACTCAAGAGCCCATTCTCTTAATCTTAGGCATTCTTTTAAGGGAGGATGAGGTAGGGAGACAAGTCAGTGAGGATGAAGTCAAGAAATTAAAATTTCCCTCCAGGTCTTGAAATCAGAACAGGTTCTGTAGGTGAGGTGGTCGATGGGGATGGTTTAAAGAATGAGCAGGTAGCCAATAGCTAAAAGCATCTAGACTGTAGATCTCAGAACAAAGGCCTCAGAATGAAGACCTCAGAATGAAGGGATTGTAGGTGGAAAGGCAGAGGACCACTTCTTCATCTTCAGCCATCCCAGGAGCACTGTTGACAGTCTTCACACCATGGGATGGGATGAGGGAGAAAGAGTGGTTACCATGCACTAACCACTGAATTAAAGTTTGTGTTTTGACTATATAAACTTCTTCATCTAATATTATGCTAAGAACACTGTGAGCCATGTGTTGGTTTCAGCACCCACACACACCTGTTTGGTATTCCAGGATACCATCTATATTACCATATATACAAAACAAAGTGAGAGAGTCAGATAATTTTCAGTTGAAGTCCTTGGGAATAGCAACAGGAATCAGAGTTCCTGGTGTGAACCCAGCATCAGCCCATTCCTTCACTTTTCAAGTTTAAGGTACTATTTATACTGTGCACTACCCACGGGCCAGGCATTGTGCTAAGTGCTTGAAATACATCATCTCATTTAGATACCACAGGAACCCCAGGAGCTGGTACTGTTACTAGCTTTGATTTCCTGATGAAGAAACTGAAGCTTCAAGAGTTAAATGGGCTCATCTGAGATCACACAGCTAGTAAATAGTTGAATGGGGATTAGAACCCAGCTCTTCTTGACTCCGAGGTCTATGCCCTTAGCCAGTGTAATGGAAACAGCAATATGGTAAATGTTACCTCCCTATGGGCATTGTAGCCTATGGGCTTTCATTTTTTGCAAGTTTAGTATGAGAAAATAGAATCTGGTGACAGCTACAAAAGCAAACATCAGCTTTATAGTTAGATTAAGAGATAAGATAGGAAAGAGAAGAATTCCAAGGTACTCAGCAATGGCTAGTTCCCATCCGGGGTACTGTGCTTTAGCTCTAAGCCTACACTTTTAGAGAGATGGTGTATTAGTTTCCTACAGCTGCTGTAACAAATGACCACACATTTACTGGCCTAAAACAATACAGATTAATTATCTCATAGTTCTGCAGTCAGAAGTCTGCCACAGGTCTCAGGGGGTTAACATCACAGTATCAGGAGGGCCTCATACCTTTCTGAAGGCTCCGGGAAAGAATCAGTTCCTTGCCTTTTCATTGTCTAGAGACCACCCACACTTCTTGTCTATGAATGTTCTCCTTCACCCATCTTCAAAGTATTTAGCAACAATGGTTGAATCCTCACAGCACATCATACCCTCACTCCAGGGACCTGCTTCTGACATCGTATCTCTTTCTCTGACTCGTCTTACGCCCCCTTATTTCACTTTTAAGGGCTCTTGTGATTACATTGGGCTGAGAATTATCTCCTTATTTTAAGGTCAGCTTATTAGCAGTCTTAACTCTATCTTGAACCTACATTCCCCCTTACCATATAAGGTGAATATATACAGGTTCCAGGGTTTAGGACATGGACAACTTTGAGCAGGGGGACTATTATTCTGCCTGCCACAAATGTTGACAAACTAGATCACAAGTCAGAATGATGTCTAGGGAAGCAAGAAGATGGCTGAAAACAATGCAGTAGTACAGAAAGGATTATAATGAAAAGTGACAGTCCTTTGTCTACTTCCTAGCCATAGTCTCACTTTCCAGAAGTAACTATTTTCAACCTGCTTTTCTTTTTCTTGCGGGGGGGGGGCGGTATTTCTGCAAGTTACCTCTATATTTCTAAATTGAATGCTTATCAAGCTCTTAATTGCTGTCTCTGTATTTGAATTAGTTTTCCAGGGTTGCCATAACAAAGTTCTATAAATTGGATGGCTTAAGACAACAGAAATTGATTGTCTCTCATTCTGGAGTTTAGAAGTCAAATATCAAGATGTTGGCAGGACACTGCTCCCTCTGAAACTTTTATAAAAGAGACTCCTGCCTTGACTTCTGCTGCTTCTTATGGTTTTTCAGGCAATCTTTAGTGTCCCTTGGCTTGCAGCTCTATAACCCCATTCTCTGACTTTGTCATCACACAGCATTCTCCCTGTGTGTCTTTGTGTCTTTAGACGGCTGTCTTCTTATAAGGACACTAGTCATATTGGATTAAGGGACTACTCCACTCCAGTATGGCCTCATCTTAACTAATTACATATGCAACAACCCTACTTCCAAATAGGGCACATTCTAAGGTACTGGGAGATAGGACTTCAACATGGCTTGTTTTGCGGGGGACACACTTCAATCCATAACACTACTGTCTATGCGTTTCTGCAGCGACCAATGAAGACATTAGGAAGAATATATGGAGAAACAGGGGCTCTTTATTTAAAATAATAACTAAAAGGAGAGGCAGCTGGTCCAAGATGCCAGGAGAAAAACATGGATTGGTACTACATTAAAAATATGGTAAAGAAATAAGAAGAGTATAAACCCAAAGCTATGCCAAATACAGAAAGGGAATCATGAGTAGATGAGAGATTTCAAAAAGTTTCTGAAAAACAGAGGGTAGAGACTGATTACTGATGAATGAAGAGAACCCACCTGCACTACTGAATTCCCAAGAGTTTTCATACTTGGAAAAGTAAGTGTGATGGAAGATGTGGGGTGAGAGGTGAGGATGAAAACAGGGAGACTAACTAGAAGCCTGGAGATGGAGCAATAGCCCTATACCCCTGATGCACTAAGTAGCCAGCCGACAGGCATCTGACCAAGACCGGCCCCTGCTTGCTCATCTCAGCAACACTGGCCAGCCTACAAGCCCCACCTCCTCAGAGCCCTTATTCGGCTTCCTTAAGTCTCCTCCTGAAACAGGAGCAGACAACCAAAGATGCTCAGCTACCTGAGGAACACCAGCAACATGAAGGAAAAGATCACGATAAAAAGCCACAAAAATATTCAGGAAACAAGAAAATTTTAAAAACCTCACTAGTTTATTTTAAAACATTCATAAAGATATTGTAATCATTAAAAATGATGCATTTTTAAAGGTAAAAATAAGAACAAACTCTTGGAAATTAAAAATGTGATTGCCAATAAAACAATGAAAGAAAATGTGTAGTAGAGTATGAAAATAAGGACAAAGAAATAAGGTTAAGAACAAATGTTCTGGGCTTCCCTGGCGGCGCAGTGGTTGGGGGTACGCCTGCCGATGCAGGGGACACGGGTTCGTGCCCCGGTCCGGGAAGATCCCACATGCCACAGAGCCGCTGGGCCCGTGAGCCATGGCCTCTGAGCCTGCACATCTGGAGCCTGTGCTCCGCAGCGGGAGAGGCCACAACAGTGAGAGGCCCGCGTACAGCAAAAAAAAAAAAAAAAAGAACAAATGTACCGAGAGAAAATGAGTCCTAACTTAAAATTCTTTGTTAATTAAAAGTGAGGGTAGACTTAGAACTCAGGAAGGCAAGGACTCAGGAAGTTCACCTGCCTTTCTTAGGAAGCTATCTTGTAAAACAAGGTAGTAAACAAAGAAAGAGAATGCCGAGAGACCCCTATGACAGAATATCCTACCCAAGAAGGTCACAGGACAACAGCTGGAAGATTAGAAGCATCCAGATTGGCTCAGGAGCCCAGGGCTAAGGAACAAAGTCACCAGGTAAAATCAGGTGCAGGTAGAGGTGAAGGCAGTGATGGGATTTGAAGAATTAAATAGTATCATCTAGGGACTTCCCTGGTGGCACAGTGGTTAAGAATCCGCCTGCCAATGCAGGGGACACGGGTTCGAGCCCCGGTCCGGGAAGATCCCACATGCTGCGGAGCAACTAAGCCTGTGAGCCACAACTAATTAGCCTGCACTCTAGAGACCGCAACCCACAACTACTGAGCCTGCGTGCTATAATTGCTGAAGCCCACACACCTAGAGCTTGTGCTCCGCAACATGAGAAGCCACCACAACGAGAAACCCACGCACTGCAACGAAGAGTGGCCGTCGCTCGTCACAACTAGAGAAAGCCTGCGCATAGCAATGAAGACCCAGTGTAACCAATAAATAAATAAATTTACTAAAAATAAATAAATAGTATCATCTAGAAGATGGGAAATGCTGGTACTTAAGAAAGGCAACAGATTGAGTATGAAAAAGGAGATTCCATTTAAACTTGATGCTAAAGTCTTTCTCTTCTGAGTGATGCAAGAATTGAGACCTAGGATCTAGGAGAAGGAGACCTAATCTGGACAGAATAATTGGTTCTGCTGTGAACACTATTACATAGTGATAATAATTCAAGTTCCATGATGCATCTCTTTAATATATTTATGTATTTATTTTTGGCTATGGTGGGTCTTTGTTGCTGCCCGCGGGTTTCCTCTAGTTGCAGCAAGTGGGGGCTACTCTTTGTTGCAGTGCGCGGGCTTTTCATCGCAGTGGCTTCTCTTATTGCGGAGCACAGGCTCTAGGTTCATGGGCTTCAGTAGTTGTGGCACACGGGCTCAGTAGTTGTGGCACGTGGGCTCAGTAGTTGTGGCTCGCAGGCTCTAGAGTGCAGGCTTAGTAGTTGTGGTGCACAGGCATAGCTGCTCCACAGCATGTGGAATCTTCCCAGACCAGGGTTTGAACCCGTGTCCTCTGCATTGACAGGTGGATTCCTAACCACTGTACCACCAGGGAAGTCCCCCATGATTCATTTTTAAGTTTAGGAATAAAGCCGCCAAGAATTCACTGAAGACTTAATCATGGTTGCAGGGTGGAAAGCAGACGCCATCAATTTGGAATGTAGTGGGGAAACATGGGTAGAAAGGTGAGGTCAGTAATGGCATCGTCTTACAAAATGAGGAGTAAAGAGAGACTGGATGTGGGTGGTGGGACAAGAAATGGATGTGAAGTGCACTGGGAGGAGCAAAGGTGACCCAGAGAGGAACCGGAATACTGACTGGGAGGAGTGGGTTTATGAAATGGACAAAATCCTCATCAGCCACTGCAGGGGTCTGCAGACAATATAGAGACAACAATTAAGAACTTGATAAGCAGTTAATTTAGACACATAGTCTGCAGAAAAATGCTCTCCCCTGCCCCGCTCCCCCCCACTCCCCCACCAAATGTGAAAAAGAGTTGGCTCTGGAGAGTGGGACTATGGGAAGGATATAGGCAAGGACTGTCACTTTTCATCATAAGCCTTTCTGTCCTTAGGATTTTTTCCAACGCTGTGCATGTATTATTTTAGCAACATAAAAATACAATAAAATGTTTTTATTGTGGAAAATTTCAAGCATTTCTTTCTTAAATTTCTAAGTTTTTTAAAATTGAAGTATAGTTGATGTACAATATTACATGTTACATGTGTACAATATAGTGACGCACAATTTTAAAAGGTTAAACTCCATTTACAGTTATTATAAAATTCCGGCTATATTCCTTGCATTGCACAATACATCCTTATAGCTTATTATATACATAATAGTTTGTACCTTTTAATCTCCTACCCCTATATTGCCCCTACCCACTGTTAGCCACTAGTGTGTTCTCTATATCTGTGAGTCTGTTTCTTTTTTGTTATGTTCACTAGTTTGTTGTATTTTTTATATTCTACATATAAGTGATACCATACAGTATTTGTCTTTCTCTGACTTACTTCACTTAGCATCATACCCTCCAAGTCCATCCATGTTGTTGAAAATGGCAACATTTCATTCTTTTTTATGGCTGAGTAGTATTCCATTGTGTGTGTGTGTGTGTGTGTGTGTGTGTGTGTGTGTGTGTATACCAATATCTTCAAGCATTTCTATAAGTACGAGAAAAGGGTAGAACCCTTGTTATTCAGCTTCTCATTCTCATCAGTGGACGACTCAACTGCCAGTCTTGTTTCATCAATATCGCTAACGATTTCTCCCCTCCATATTATTTTGAAGTAACACCTACATATTATATATACATCCCTAATTATTTCCGTATATATGTCTAAAATATAAAAGTTCTTTTTTAACTTAAGCATAAACTATTAGCATACCTTAAAAAAACTCCTTAATACTAACAAATATCTAGTAAACGCTCAAATTTCCATTATCCCCTAAATTTTAAAAAATAATTTTAATGTGTAAATCTTTTTTTGTGTTTTCAAATAAATAAAAGACTTGCATTAAAAAAGGAGCCAATGGGCTTCCCTGATGGCGCAGTGGTTGAGAGCCCGCCTGACGATGCAGGGGACACGGGTTCGTGCCCCGGTCCGGGAAGATCCCACATGCCGCGGAGCGGCTGGGCCCGTGAGCCATGGCCACTGAGCCTGCGCGTCCGGAGCCTGTGCTCTGTGGAGGGAGAGGCCGCAACGGTGAGAGGCCCACGTACCGCAAAAAAAAAAAAAAAAGGAGCCAATTCAGTCTGTATAACTACAGAGAAAACAGAAATAGAGAAAAAGTTTCAGTGAAATATCAGAACTTCTCAATCAGGAGAACTGTTGGAATGAGCTGCCTTGGGAGGTCACAAATTCATGTCCTTCTAAACAGGCAAACGGAGCCTGGATGACCAGTTGTCTTAGGAGGGAGTTTTTTTCCTATGGTCCCTAATCATACCCCAGTCTTTAACTCTAAAGACATTATGAATTCACAGAGAAACCTTACACCCAAAAGCTATTTGTCTATGAGCACAATTTTAGACAGTGTACTCAGAAGTCTTTTTTTCCTCTTCTCCTTCTTCTTCCATTCATATATTTATCAGGTTTAACAGTTTTCCAAGCCTCTGCATTGCTTTCAGAAGCCTTAACTTCCCAAAAAACTGTAAATCATTTGAGGTTACGGACCTTACCTGTTGCATTGCTGAATCCCCCAAATTGAACACATAGTAGATGCTTGTTTTAAACTTGGTTTCTGGGGAAGAGATCTGAGACCCAGAAGTCTGAAGATGGGAGGTTTACCAAGGGCTGCTCTGAAACCATATCTGTAGCAGATGTGGTAAGTAGGACTGGCAGAGGGACAAGGTAAACTGTGACACACTGGAACAGAAGCCTCAGCTGATCTTATGGGGAGCTGTGGGGTTGGGATGATTCTTCGTAACTGTCCCAAATATAGGCAAGGGTAGGGTCATGGTACTCCATCCCATCAACTAATCATTGAATACAAGCTGCCTCTTAAGGCAGAGGTGTACCCTCGGGCAAAACAACTCTTTTGTGCCAAGGGCAGTGGCTAGACAGGGACTCGGTGAGGAGAGACATCTGCCAACACTCCCAGCACCAGGGGAATATGAACACCCCAGCCCTAAAGGGAGGCTCTGGGCAGAGGACCTCTACAATGCTCAACTGGTGTGTGCCTATGTGAACTGCAGCCAGAGCTACTGCCTGCCATGGTCCTCCAGGCCCCAGCACTTCAGCATGATCTTGGATCCTTCTTGAAAAATATGATCGATTCCTCTTACTTTCCTTAGGTGTTTGTACATAATTCATGCCATTTGACTGGTATGCCTTGCCTTTCTTTTCAGCCTGGATTTTCCAGAATACAATTCCTGGTCTTGGTTCTTGAATTCTTTGGCTAATTTATCATTACGTCCTCTTCTCTTGAGTCACTTTATAAAGTCTTGCAAACTCGGCAGGTATAGACAAATGGCAATAATAAGAGTCAAAGAAAGAATTTCCTGCTTGTGTTTGGAAGCCCCCATCCCAAACCCTAACCCTAACCCTAACCCATCCCAAAGTCATCTTCTCTGTGAAATCTAACTGCACTCTCACAGGCAGAGCTAACTGTAGGGTTTACATACTACAGGCAATTTAGCTTGTAATGAGCCTGTCTTTCTCACTATGCTGCAAATTCAACTCATAGCGTGTTCATTTGCTTCCCCTGGGCCTAGCATGGCTCTTGGCACATAATAGATGTCCAATAAAAGCTCCATCGGATGAATGAATGAATGAGTCGAAATTTGGGATTTTTCTTATGGCCCAAATTCAGTTACTTCTAGTGTTTTCCTGACACTTTATAATTGTTGCTAATGTGGTTCACAAGCAGAACTGGGAAATAAACACCCAGATAATAAGCCTACCTTGTGTAGTTCACAAAATCAGCATAATAAGCTCATGTTTTAAACGAAAAAGGGTGGGGGGGAGGGGAGTACAATTGCAGCTAAAGCCCTAGCACAATCAATTTTAATTAACATTGCTCATTGTGAGAAATGATAAGGTTTCAGTCATTGTAATTGCCAGTGTTGACAATTAGTTAAAGTCATTAACATCTCAACACCTAAGATAATACATACTTACTGAATTTTAAAGATGTGGAGGAAAGGTAGGGAAGAGCTGGCAGGAAATTCCTTCCGTTTTGCACAGGCTCAGTAAACAGACCCCGTGAACAATCACTTTCCAGTTTTCTTGGAGAGCTGAAGAGAGATACCTAAGATACCACTAGCCTGGCCTCCTTCCTTATTATCCACAGTGCTACAGGGAGATTCTGCTAAACACGCAAGTTTCAGTGTGTTACTCAAACACCGCCAGGGTTCCCCCACTGCCCATAGGAAAGAGCCCAATCTCCTTTGCATTGAATTCAAAACTCTTGACTTCCAGCTCCATTTTTTCAGTGCTCCTCCATTCTCCTTGTGTTCTTCTCTCACACTAACTTACATCCAGGCAGTTCCTCTAGATGTCTTTGCTTTTTTTTTTTTTTTTTTTTTTTTGCGGTACGCGGGCCTCTCACTGTTGTGGCCTCTCCCGTTGTGGAGCACAGGCTCCGGAAGCGCAGGCTCAGCGGCCATGGCTTACGGGCCCAGCCGCTCCGCGGCATGTGGGATGTGGGATCTTCCCGGACCAGGGCACGAACCCGTGTCCCCTGCATCGGCAGGCGGACTCTCAACCAGTGCGCCACCAGGGAAGCCCGATGACTTTGCTTTTTAGTGCCTCTGACTTTGCATAGACAGGTCCCCTTGTTTTAAATACTTTATACCCTTTTTTTGCTTGATAAACTTCTCTCTTTAAGACCCAACTCAAATGACTTCTGTCCTCAGGAAAAACAACTTATTCCTTTGTGCTTCCTGTGAATTTTTTTTTGGGGGGACAGTCCATGTAGCACTTACCACGTGATATTATAATAACTTAGTAATTCATCTCTGTTTCCAACAAGCCTATGTCTGCTGGGAGTTCTTAATGTCTAGCCCAGTGCCTGGCAAACAGTAGACCTGCAACAACTGTCAATTGAGTGAGCAAATCAATGGGTAGATGGAGAGATAATTGAAAAATGAACGAGGTAATGAATGAATGAATGAATATGTTCATCAGCACATGGCTCCCTCAGCAGAGATGTCTGCATAGGTTGAGCAGGAGTCATATTTCTTTGGCATTTAGAGTTTCCCTTTCTCCTTACTAAATTCAGAAGGGAATGAAGGGAATATGACCATCTTCAAAATTCTCATTTAGTGTCTACATTGGTTTATGATCTAAATTAGACTCACTAAATACAACAACATCATCAACAAAGACTGACACTCGAGTCCTATATTCTCCACAGTAAGTTCTTTACTTGTAATAACTCATTAAGGTTTCACAGGTTTTTGAAATAAGGGTTATTATTATTATCCTTACGTTACAATTAAGCAATTCAGACAAACAGAAGTTTAGAAACTTGCCCTCAATCACCTAACTAGAAAGTGGCTCTTTCTCCAGGATCGCCTTTACCGGCCCCAGTAAAAAGAAGACACACCACACAGAGCTGGTGAACACCCGTTCTGTGAGTAACCTTGATGTGCCCACACTGGGCTGCCCATGCATGATCAAGAAGTCTTAGGGTGGAGCGTTGGGGTGATGAGGATGCAAAACAAAAGAGAGAGATGCTGTTTCACAGAAGTGATTCTAATTCTTTTAAAACTCAAAGAGAAGGACTCATCAGTTAGAACTTAAAAGGAAACATTCTAGTGTAAAATTCAAAGATGGCATTTTAATAGTATTATTGTCCCTTCGCCACTGTTTTCCTGCTCTCCTCCCCTCCTGAATTTCTTCTACTTCCTTTTCTTTTCTTTAAATTATTTATTTATTTATTTTTGGCTGCGTTGGGTCTTTGCTGCTGCGCGTGGGCTTTCTCTAGTTGTGGCACGCGGGCTACTCTTCGTTGCAGTGCGCAGGCTTCTCATTGCGGTGGCTTCTCTTGTTGCAGAGCACGGGCTCTAGGCGTGTGGGATTCAGTAGTTGTGGCACGTGGGATTCAGTAGTTGTGGCTCGCAGGCTTGGTTGCTTCACGGCATGTGGGATCTTCCCGGACCAGGGCTTGAACCCATGTCCCCTGCATTGGCAGGCGGATTCTTAACCACTGTGCCACCAGGGAAGCCCTCTACTTCCTTTTCTAACTTACTGGCAGCGTCACCAGTCACTCAATTTCCTAGTTAATTTGACTTCTCCGTCTCCTTGCCTCTTAGGTGTACCTAGATTCACTTAGGTGAACCAGTCTTCACTGTGTCCCTCGGTCATTACCTGGGTTCTGATCTTCCTTATCTCTCAACTGGTTTCTCAACTCCAGTTTAATACCCTTAATGTACTCTTAGTTACCATGATGGTATTTCTTCAAATAAAATACTACTACTACTACTACTGCTACTACTATGAAAAATAACAACCTTGGCTACAATCATTTTATGTGTCCCATTCTCCCAGGACAGAGAACAAACTCATTCCTTTGGAGTATAAGTCCGTCCCCGATCTAACTACTACCTGCCTCAATTTCCTTATCTCCAGCTACTCCACCATCCTTCTCATCTTTGGCTGTACATGCCATGGATATTTATAACACTATTCCTTTTCTCATACAAAGGTAAGTATCCTTTAATCTTTTAAAGCATAATTCAAAAGGTATAGCTTCTCCAGGAAGCCATTTCCTGGAGGAAAGTCTACCCTGCCCCCAACTTGGAAAAATAATTCAAATTCTCATGCTTTCCTCTAATACTTTACATCTATCTCTATGTTAGCATGCATAGAATGGCTTAAGTTTCTCCATTACATGTCTTATTTAACAACAATCTGAGCTCCTTGAATACATGAACCATGTTTTAGTCATTTGTGTATGATCAGATTCAAGAGCAAGGTTTGGCATATGGAAGATACTTAATAAAACTTTTTAATTAAATAAGTCAGATAATTCCTTATAAAATCTATATTTCTGGCTTCTCCTGAAAAATTGGAAGATCTGTCAAGATTAGACCTGATTTCCTATGCTACAGAAGAGATTCCCTAAAGGCTAAGCACTCTCTAGTTTGCTGCATTCCCCACCAACCTCTCTTGCTTTCTCCTAGCTGGCTTCACCCATTTAGGTTACCTCCCTGGCTCTGAGGGCCTTCTGTTTTGGAATATACATTGCAGCATCAACTGGGGATGGGAGATAAACTCAGTTTTAGTTATGGTTTATTCCAACCTTGAGGTGCTATGATTCTGAGCACTGTTCTCAAGTAAAAAGTAATTTAGATCAGCAAAGGAAACTGAACAACTTCAGTTTTGAGTTCCTTTCTAAAGCAGCAGGATTCAAGACATTATTATCTATTTGGTCTTTTGAAAAAATCAGTTAAAATACAAGTTTATGAGAATTCATTATGGTGAAAGAGCCAACTCAAGAAAGTAATGCAGACTTTATTCCTGTGTTGATCAATATGTAATTTTGTATGTATCTGACAAAGGAAGCAGAATCTGAAAAGTAGGACAATTCTAATTGTCTCTAATTGCATTATGCAAATGTTTCCAATAGATTTATTAGTCTATTGAACTTATTATTTTAGCAGTTGGTGTGACTCTGAAGTACTCTGAATCTTTGGAAAAGTCATTTTTCCTTCCTTCCTCCCTCCCTCCCTCCCTTCCTCCCTTCCCTTCCTTTCCTTTCCCTTCTTTTTTTTTTTAATGTAAAAATTATCTAGAATTTCTAGAGCCTAGATTAAGGACCTGGGAACTAGCCCTGATTTGTTCAAAGCCCTGTTTTGAACAATGGAGGCTGGACTTGGTGATCTGGCTATAACACTTGTCTTCCCACTGAATTCCAGAGAAGAACTGGCTGATCTGATTGGTTGGACCATTTTTTTTTGTTCCTTATTATTCCACGTATACACCTTCTGAAGAGGTATGTATGCTCAGTACAAAAACGTGACTTTCCCTCTATAGCCAAAGGTATAGATGATTTGGGAAAGGAAAATCTGAGCTCTTTAGTGTGATGTTATAGAAACTGTACTAAATTATGGGAGGAGAGTGGTCACAAGCAGCCGCCTATCATCTTTATATCACCCATAGTCATTTGCATAGTGTTTTGCTCATAGTAGTATCCAGTGAATCTATTGAATAAATGCCTGGTCTAGGAGCCAGGCAAACTTGTCTTCCATTCCAAGCAGTTAAGTGACTTGCCTTCTGGTCACATCTCAGATTATTTGATGGTAAAAATGTAAAAATAACTGCCTATGTACTTCAAAATCATATTAAATAATGTTAGAGAAGGATGCTGTGATCTACAATACATAGAAAAGTTAAGGTTTCACGGTTGCCTTCCAACATCCTCACAATTGGAGTCTCCCTTTTCCTATGTTCTTGTAACTTGTGGTTTAACTTTTTCATCTTTGCTTGGCACTGGAAATTTTTGTACACATATCTGTCTGCCCAAATAAGTTATGAACTCCTGGAAAGTAGAGGATACATTTGATTAAGTCCCGTGGCTCTATGTTTAACCTAGAGCTTTGCACATAGTAGAGGCTCAGTGGATATTTGATTAAATTATTTAAATCTATGCTCTAAAGAAGTAAAGTACAATCAAGCAGAGAGAATAATCTTGCATTCATCTCTAACCAAGATAGTGTATATGTATGTATGTGTCTGTCTGTCTATCTATCTATCTATCTATCTATTTCAGGATGAGTTCTTGAGTTCTGGGATGATGAAGAGGCAATCACATAATAGATCATCTGGGAGACAAAATGGTTGTAATTTATAAAATCAGATAATAGAAAACCAGAAAGCTATCCTATGCTCTCTCTCTACTTCACTGCCACAGTAAACATATTCCCATAAAGCTTCCCTCTCTCATAAAAATATGAAACAACTTTAGAATTGGTCATTTCTTGGAATTTCACTTGGAAATCACTTCTCTTGTTCATTTTGAATGTGCCTACTAGATCAAGCCTGCTGAGAGGGTATTAAAGTTTTCTGTATTCTTAGTATTTTTGTCTTACTGATTATATCATTCAGGTTCCAGTCAAGAAAACAGATATCATTCTAGGTATTTTGCTCAGGGAATTGGTTGCCTAAGTTATAGAAGAGTACAATTATTTCTTTTTTTTTAAATTGGAGTATAATTGCTTTACAATGGTGTGTTAGTTTCTGCTTCATAACAAAGTGAATCAGTTATACATATACTAGTACAACTATTTCTGAAGGAACAAGAAGAGGAGGTAACATTAACAGAGCCCAGAAGCTGAGGCCATCTAGTGGGAGCTAGAATCGCAGAAGAAAATTCCAGTGGGAATGGGGACCAGAAAGAGAAGATTGTCTGGCTGGGGCTTTAGCCAAGGAGGAGACACCACACTAGAGTCATGTGGAGATGTGCTGGTGTTCCTTCCTCCTCCTACTCTTTATTCTTTTTGTCAGCACTTCTCTGGAAGACAACAGGCAAGAAAGCTTGGAAATAGAGTTTCCTACAGTACAGAGCAGAGGAATACAAAATAGAGCAAGAAAAGGGCAAAGAATAAATCTGAAAATAAATAGGCAAATGACCAGCAAGTTGATTTATTAAGTACTGAGAGGTGTATGAGAATGTCTTGTCACAAATTTGAATTTTTTGTTTTTTCTGTTTGAGGCTGATGGTATAAATAACAGGTACTGACAGCTTTAATATATATGTATGTATGTATACGTTCTTATAACAGCCCTATGAGGTTGGTTCTAATACCATTATCTCACTCTACAGATGAGAAAACAATGAAATAAAAAGAAGTTACGTAAGTCACATACCTGGTAAGTAGCGGAATTGTGATTTGAGCTCACGGTAATTTGTTTCCAGAGTCTATGTGCTTAATTACTATACCATATTACCTCTCTACCAATTGCTGCTTTACTGATTTTAAGCAGATGTTATTAAATGCATATATGTTTATAATCGGTATATCTTCTTGGGGAATTGTTTCTTATGCCATTATGTAGCAACCACCTTATTTCTTAACATTTTTTCAGTAAAAATATGTATTTTTCCTGATATTTTTATAGGTCCAGAGGGTATATTTTAAATAGTATTCAGCAGTTTGTATATTTTCTCCATTTTCAAAAAACTGTCAATCTTTCAGGATCCTCATGGTTTAGGTAAATTTCTTTAGGTAATATATAGTTGGATTTTTTAATCCAATGTGATCTGCATATTTTAACTGAGTTTAGTTTTATATATATATATATATATATAGTGACTACTGATACCTAAAGATTTTTTACAATGGTTTGTGTTTTCTATCTGCTATGCATTTAAAAAAAAGTCCCCTTCCTTTTTCTATTGGATTAAGTTTTCTTTACTCCCTATTTTTCTCTCCACCAGCTTAGAAGATATTCATTCATTTATAGACTTTAAATAAGTATATTTAACTTCAAATCTAAAGTTAATTAAGAAAAGCTCTCTCTATTCCAAAACAAAGGGGAAAGGATTTTAGACCAATTTTAACTCTAGTCACCTTTCATTTCTTACCTTTTTATTTTTTGCCTAGTATTGTAGGTATATCTTATATTTAAATCCACAAATTAGTGATTAGTTGTTTATCATATCTCTCTCCTACTAAACATATAACAGTGATGCATACCCGTTTACAATAGTGCTTCTTAACACATGGTACTTAATACATATTTTTGGACTGAATAAATAAGTAAGCTTTACTCCCACGTTTATCAATATCTTTTTTCCTCATCCCTTCTTGTATCTTCTTTCATGGTTTATGTTATTTTTTTCAGAAATATATCTTAAAATATAGCACTTAAATTTGTTAGTAAACATTCTTAGCTTTGTATGCAAATGTCTTTTTATAACCATACCTTGAATGATAACTTAGCTGGGTATAGAATTCTAAATTGATAATTATTCCTTCTCAGAACGCTGAAGATATTATTTTACTGCTTTCTGATTTCTAATATTACTTTCGGTAAGTTTGCTGTTTGTCATTTTTTCATAGATAATTTGTCTTTTCTCTCAGGTCACTTTTTAAATCTTTTCTTAGTCTCCAATGTTTTTCCTCCTATAATTTATTTTTAAATAATTATAGATTCACAAAAAGTTGCAAAATATACAGGGGAGTCTTGTGTGCCCTTTATTCAGTTTCCCATAATAGCTACATCTTACATAATTATGGTACATTACCAAAATCAGAAAAGTTTTGAATTCATGTGATAACCACCCCAACCAAGATATAGAAGTACTCTATCACTACAAAATCTTCCTTATGCCTCCTCTACTTCCTCTGCACCACCTTCTTTAATCCCTGGCAACTACTAATTTGCTCTCATCTCTACTATTTTGTCATTTTGAGAATTTTATATAAATGAAATCATACGGTATGTGACCTTTGAAATTAGATTTTTTTCATTCAGAATAAAGCTGTTGAGATCCATTCAAATCCATTCAAATGACTGCATCTATCCGTAGTTCATACCTTTTTTATTAATGAGTAGAATTCCATGGTATGAATGTACCACAGTTTAACTATTCAACTACTGAAGAACCTTTTAGTTATTTCCAGGTTTTGGCTATCAAAATGAAGCTGTTATAAATATTCATGTACAGTTTGTGTGTAGATCAAAGTTTTCATTTCTCTCGGGATGAATGTCCAGGAGTATGTTTTATGAGTAAGTGTATGTTTAGTCTTATACGAAACTGCCCAACTATTTTCCAGAATTGCTGTACCATTTTAAATTAACAAGACAATGTATCTAAGGATAGATTTATATGTTTTATATATTTACATGTGTTCTGATTCAATGGATTCATGTAATTTCATTGATTCTGAAAAATTTTGAGCCATTAGCTCTTGGAATATCTTTTATTCCTCATTTTTTTCTATTTAACCTCCTAGAAATCCAATTAAATATGTTGGAACTTTTTCTCCTTTTCTCCATAATTATTTTTTACTCTTCCTTATATTTTTTACCTCTTTATTTCTCTTTGTGCATTTCAAGTACTTCTGTACTCCAGTTAACTAGTTATGTTTTCAACTATGTCTACACTACTGTTTAACTGATTTATTGAGTTTGCTTATTTTAATGACCATATCTTTCATTTGTAGAAATTCTCTTAGATAATTCCAAAGATTTTCATTTTCTTTTTTCTTGTGTCCTTACTAGATTTTTATTTTTCCAAGTCTCTTATATGATTTTATTAATTTAAACATCCCTCTTTTATAATCTCTATTCAACCTTTACATCACCTGCAGTTCTTGAGTGTTTAATCTTGTTGTTTGGTGCCTGCTGACTCTCATTCATAGTAATGTGTTTCCCTGTACATTTTGCATTTCTGGATTTTGATTTCATCATCATATTTCTCTATGGAAATCTTAGGAAGCCTGGGTTGAAGGTGTATCCCTCCAGAAGTTTTCTATTTACTTTTGCCAGGTATCCCAGGGTCAAGTTTGCTCTTGGTTTAGAATTTCATACTATGAGATAATATACATGTAAGGTCTCCAATCTAACTCCATGCAAATTAAAGCAAATTTTTTTTCACCATCCATAACCCCAAACAATGTATAAACCTCACTATTGTATTTCTAATCTGATGGGTTAATCAATTTTACTTAGTTCATTCTTTTATATAAAGTCAGGCAGGCTTTACGAGGGTTTTTGCAGTTTAAATGGAGAAAATCTAAGGACTAGTATCTTTTCCCAATGTGGACTTAAAACTTACGTCCCATGTTATTAGTATTGCCACTTTTTCTCTCCACTCCACAGCTGTCACTATTTCAACATACTGGTTTTAATTTTGGGTTCATTCTTTGGCTCAGGACTCTTATAGTTTCCCTTTATTTATTTTTTTTAACTGAAGTATAATTGATTTACAATTTTGTGTTAATTTCTGCTGTACAGCAAAGTGATTCAGTTATACAAATGTATACTTTTTTTAATATTCTTCTCCATTATGGTTTATCATAGGATACTGAATATAGTTCTCTATGCTATACAGTAGGACTTTTTGTTTATCCATTCCATATATAACAGCTTCCATCTGCTAACCCCTACCTCCCACTCCATCCTTCCCACAACCCTCTCCCCCTTATTTCTTGTAATCTCAGTCTTGCATTTACAAAGTTTACTTTATCCAAGTATTTGATAGTGTAAAGCTCTTCAGGTTATCTAGACCACCATATTGTTAGAGATGAAAAAGTAAATGCATCATTTTTACATGTAAGTTTTATATTAAACTTCAATGGTCCTTCGGCAACTTTTATCTTAATCCCTCTCCTATATTACTCAAAATTTTAATAACTACCATACTACAAATTTTTGTGGTTTTTTTCTCCCCTGCAGATAAACATTTCACAATGAGACATTCCAAAACATGACATACTGTTTTAGTCAAATACTATATATTTTCAATTCTTAAAAAGGATTCCATCTTTTCATGTGATGATGGTATTACCTCATTTTAGAAACATAGCTTTGCTTAACATGCCAACTTAACAATCAGGAAGTTACTACTGTCACAAGCAGTTCTCCAAGGGACAAGGAGAATACCCACCAAAGTGAGGACTACCTACAAAAATATATTATCTTTGTTATTTTTATTCCAAATAGTTAAAGACTCAACTCTGTGGATTTTTCTCTACTGGCACCTTGATTATTAACTCACAGAAGTGTAGAATGATAGCGTCACAAGGGACTGTTAAAATCGAGTTTTGTGATATACCTTTTGGGAATTGTGTAGCAAATCACCTTTTAAAAATTAATAATGATGTACCCAAGCTTCCAAATTATTTGATTTTTAATTTTTAAAATAAATTAGAACAGGATTCAAGGTCATCTTGAAATGTCAATCTTACTCAGGCACTTTCCGATATGCTCACTTGAGCAGGAAGAAAGGGGAGAGCTATAACCAGTACGTGGGTAATTGTGCGCAACCGTGGGGCTGCCCTTGGGAATGTGTGAATATCACTTGTCATTTGTTTTATGAAGAAAAAAACTATTGAAAACCATTAGTCTAGCTCAGCCCATTCATTTTACAGATGCAGAAGCTAAGGCCCAGTGAGATTTCACAGCATAAGTTAATGGCTGAGATGAGATTTGAATTCAGATCCTCTAAGTTATAGTTAGTATACTTTCTACTATACCACAAATGAAAAGTGAGTATTTTAATAGCATCTAAGTGGAAAACAGAGTGCCGCTGGGTTATTTTAGGATGTTCACATTTTTCTCACTGCATTGAAGCATGCTCTCTTTCGATCAGATTAAAGCTGACAGAGATGAAACAGTTTTGGGCAGATATCCTTGGGTTGGCTCCAGGGCCTCTAATCTACATTTCATCATGATACAAGCACATGTTCCCATCATTGGTACACCCGTCTGCAACAGCCGGGATGTGAATAGCATGCTAACCCAATTTCCTCTATGAATTTATTACTTACTCTTCATTTAAGTTCATGAAACCTAACGGAGACCCAAATAAACATAACAACCTTAACAAGAAGATCTTGGCTGAAGAACCATGCTCACTAGGCAACGTAATCCCAAGATGAAGCCTCAGAGGCAATGGGGAAAAAAAATCAGTCTTGCAACAATACCTTGGGGAATCTCTTCCGAAGATGATTATAATGAAAAATTTTGTTAGATTACATGGTAGAAGTTGAAATATATGAGCAAGTCATGATTTGGCAATAAAATATAATTCTTGTTTTAACTTGGTACAGCTCAGTGGTACCAAATTGATCCACGATTTTCAAAATCAGAGGTGTGGCCTTTAGAACAGAGTGGAAGATGGCAGAGTGTGTGGAGAGCGAATGGAAGCTATAATGGGAAGGCATTTTGGAAGCTGAGTCCAAATGTAAATTGGTTGTTAGAGAAACTATTCAGATCCATCTGGTGGCTGCATGTGATGAATACTAGAAATCCCATCAATGGATATTCACTTTGGCAATGGCAAAGGAAAGTAAAAGAGAACAAGGGAGGACACCAGAGTGTGGATGTTGGACTCAAACCCCCTTGCAAATGTGCAGCAAACACTCCTCCCGTGTTTGAGCGGGGAAACATGAAAGGAGAGGAGTTTTTTAGTTAAAAACAAAAAAAGTAAGAAGAAGAAGTGTCAGGGACATCATAACTACATTATATAACCGAGGGAGGGAAATGGCTCTTTGCTTGCTGAACTTCCAGATTGTCTGTCTACATTGATTTATTCATTCATTCCACCTACATCTGTTCCTCAGCACCTGTTATATTCCAGGCACAGTACCAGGCACTCAAGACAAAAATATGAGAGAACTACATTCCAGCCCTCAAGGAACTCTCACTCTAGTGGAGGAACAAGACTCTAAAGAGATACAGTAAAGTTAAACAGATAAGAACCAAGCTATATGTATCAATAGTTATGCACATACTACCAGCCAGCTACTGTTTTAAGTCCTTTACATATATTGTCTCATTTAATTCTCACTGTACCCCATCAGGTAAGTGTAACTATTTCTCACACTTTACAGTGGGCAAATCGAGCACAGAGAGGTTACATAACTTACCCAATGTCACACAGCTAGTAAATGGCAGATCTGGGATGTGAATCTAGGGAATCTGGCTCTAGTACCCAAGCTTTTAACTACTAAGATCTACTCCCTTCTGAGCTAAAAAAGACAGTGTGAAACATCAGAGGAGAAAGTCGCTCTGTCTACAGTGTGGGTGGACAGGGTGATAATAGTGCCGGTGATAAAACAGGGAAGGCTTTGCCAGGGAGAAGCCCCCTAAACTGGGTTTTGAAGAAGATGGTCTGGACAAGTATAGCATGGGGCAACCAGGAAGAGGAGGTGGCTTGAATAAAGTCACTGAAGCTCGCAATGGAAAAACATATTTGGTCCTGGAACCCCAGGAAGCTCCATATGGCTGCAACATAGGAAAACTGATGATGACTGAGGATGACACAGGAAAATGAGTGGCAAAAGAGACCGGATCATAAACGAAGGATTTTGTGTGTACATCTCAAGAATTCCAAGTTTATCCCGAGGGCGAGTGAGAGCCACTGTAGGGTATTAAGTAAGACAGTTCAGATTAAATGTGACTTTACGTAAAAGAACTCAACCACAAGGGTGGACCTGAGTTTGAAGAGGTGGTGGGGAGAAAAGAGGTTAAAGGACCTTTAGAAATAGTCTAGGATGGAGGGGGTAGGGGAAGAGGAGGTAAAGATGGATGATGTAATACTAACTGGGAAGGAGTACACAGGGAAGAGGATTAAATTTTAGATAACTATCAAATTTCCAT
This sequence comes from Lagenorhynchus albirostris, assembly GCF_949774975.1. NCBI lineage: Eukaryota > Metazoa > Chordata > Mammalia > Artiodactyla > Delphinidae > Lagenorhynchus > Lagenorhynchus albirostris. The sequence goes on along the minus strand of NC_083096.1, from coordinate 137,651,903 downwards.
TCTACTTTGCTTTGGTACTCTGTTGGAGTCCAGGAGAATTTTTTTGGTAGACCAGAAAAAAAAAAAGAAGCAATTTTGAAGAAACTGACAAAGTCTCCTGGGAATCTCTCTTTCTCTACTGGCCATCTTGAATGGATGCAGTAATCAGCTGTATTTGACTTGATTAATTTTACCTAAAAGATACTTTGTAATCAATAGTTAAAATAAACAGTATCCAGGCTTAATGCAGTTGGGTTATTAAACTTATGGTTATTTCTTAGCAAAAAATAACTTCAAAACGTTCCAAGGAGTTTTGAGTAGGAAATGACTCAAATTTCCCAAGTTTTTTGTGATTGAAATATTTAATCAGATAACACCAGGGTGAAAATAATGAAGCCTTGAGAGGATGTGTTTCATCAAGTAGAAAATAATTTAAAAGGCATTCTTAAGGATGCAAAAATGACTGTGAAAAAATACTGACTTCCTGCCAAAGAAAGGATTATTCCAGCTCACCAGAAAGAGAAGGAAAAAAAAAAAAAAAGACACCTGTTAGCAGTTTAATGCTAATATCAATTCTGTTTTCAGGCTGGAAATTATGCATCAACAAAAATATAAATATAATTTTTTCACAGCTGTGTAAGTGAAAAAACATATGTTGAGAAATCAGAGATGACTATTATCCATTATTCAAAATTTCCACAGCCACTGAGTGAATCCAATGTCAGAATTAGAAATGTACAATGTTTTTTAACTAATTTAATTTACATTGTTGGCTGATGAAATTCCCCAGAGAACCACAATGTGGAAAACTCTTCCCTGTCCGCCATCAAAACTGCTCTGCTATTCACAGGGGCCAACACGGCTGCTAATTTCTTGTCTTCCCCTGGAGAAAAGTCAAGCAGGGTTTGTGGAACTGGAAGAGAAGCCACAAGCCAGAGGCAAGTGGGCCAGGACCACCATAAACACTTCCCCTCGATTCAGATGAAGCCTCCTAACAAGATTCACAACAAGCTCATGAATGAGAAATACCATACAGGCTACTCTGAGCTTAAAGAAGACGAAGAAAGCAGAATTAGCTGAATAAGTATTTCTTAGAAACTATTTTCTACACTCCTAGAAGCCTGATAGGTGTTATGATGCCAGAGGTGTTACTTGTCATTCTCCACCACCTTGAACAAATGACTTCCCTTTTCTGAGATTTGTTTTTCCCTTCTGCAGAATGCAGGGTTAGAACTGAATGGCTTTTCTGTGGTTCTCTCTGGATCTCAAACCTCGATGAGTTTCCATTTTGGGGTCCCAGTCCCGTCCTCAATGAGCTCAGAGTTACACAAAATCCATATGCCTGGTGCACCTGAGATGATGAACTAAATTAATGATCAAAAGAATAAACTGAAAATACCAAGAGGAAGGATATTCTGTCTATGGACCATTGTCAGAGCACTGTCTGTTGTAATCCATTACTTTATTCCCTCGCACACTCTCAATCCATGATTCCATTCGATCCTCAAAGCAATCCTAGGGCGCAGATTCCCTCCCAAAGACAAAGGACTCTGCCCAGAGAATGTGGGACAGTGAAGATTAAGAGGTGGTGAACAGTCAAGGTAGGAACTAAAACTAGGTCTTGCTGATTTTGGCACCGCAGCTTTTAACCACTGCCCCATCCTGCCAATAACAACGGCAGGGAAATGAGCCTGAGGTTGGTTTTGAACCCATGAAGGCAGTGAGGTGTAAGAGAAAGATCACTAGGCTTGCAATCAGATGGACCTGGGGCTTTATGGTAACACTGCCCCATGGTACCTGTGTCGTGCTGGGTTCTCCAGGCTTGATTCCTCATCTGTAAATGGGGATACCAACGTTCACCTTGTAGGGTTATGTTGAGGCATAAAGAAGCTAATATTAAATGTTTGGCCAATAGTACATAAATAGGAGCTATTTTCCTTCCTCTCACCCTCCTCTTTCCCTGTGTTCCCATTTTTTTTCAGGCCCTGACCAATTTCTTTCCAGTTTTCTGCTTGTCCTATTTGTGTGCGTGGTTTGTCTATAGAGACTGCAAACACTTAAAGGTCACCATTTGTTCAGTCGTTTCTTTTTATGGTTGAGTAATATTCCATTGTATATATGTGCCACATCTTCTTTATCCATTCATCCCAAAATTTATAAGGAGCTCATGCAGCTCAATAACAAAAAAACAAACAACCCAATCCAAAAATGGGCAGAAGACCTAAACAGACATTTCTCCAAAGAAGATATACAGATTGCCAACAAACACATGAAAGAATGCTCAACATCATTAATCATTAGAGAAATGCAAATCAAAACTACAATGAGATATCATCTCACACCAGTCAGAATGGCCATCATCAAAAAATCTAAAAACAATAAATGCTGGAGAGGGTGTGGAGAAAAGGGAACACTCTTGCACTGCTGGTGGGAATGTGAATTGGTTCAGCCACTATGGAGAACAGTATGGAGGTTCCTTAAAAAACTACAAATAGAACTACCATATGACCCACCAATCCCAGTACTGGGCATACCCTGAGAAAACCATAATTCAAAAAGAGTCATAAACCAAAATGTTCATTGCAGCTCTATTTACAATAGCCTGGAGATGGAAACAACCTAAGTGTCCATCATCGGATGAATGATATACGTATTCTTTTTTGTATTTCTTTATTACGGTTTATTACAGGACATTGAATATAGTTCCCCGTGCTACACAGTAGGATCCTGTTGTTTATCCATTCTATATGTAATAGTTTGCATCTGCCAATCCCAGACTCCCGATTCTTTTCTTAATTTTTAAAATTTATTTTTTATTGAATAAAAGATTCTTTAAATTCTATAACGCTTTACAGTTTTCAAAAGTTTCACACATGTAATTTCGTATAATCCCATAATAACCCTTTTTACCCCACTCCTATATTGCCCTGCCCCCCTTCCCTCTACCCACTGGTAACCACTCATTTGTTCTCTCTATAAGATATGATCTTCTGTATTATTATATTATTATAATTATTTATCCCATTCCATAGAATACTTAACGAAACACAGAGTGGATACATAACTTGTCCAAGGAAGGATTTTAGGCCAGGGCTGTATGAATTCTCAGCCCACCCTCTGCTGAAGGTTCTCAGTGTCATGAAGTCTCCCTAAACTATAGATCAGTCTTTATATGCAGAATTTCTAGAACCAACTTTGCCTTCCTAAGACACAAGCACTGTCCCCACTTCTCATTGGTACTGTCTCAAAAGCATCAGTGTAACATCCAGAAGCAGGAGTAATTCACAATTTTCCAGAAGCAGGGAAAGCAGGGAGTAATTCACAATTTATGTGGAGCCCAGAGCCACAAGGATGTTGTACACAGAACAAGCGCTTCGAGCACACATGCCGAGTTCTGGTGAACTGAGTTGATTGTACACTCTAGCTCCAAGATAAAGCCTGAAATGCTGCAGCCTTAGGGATGGATAAGAACTCCAGAGAAGCAGAAGGCACACTTGGCTTATTCCGGTAGCCTAATAGTGGCAAATACATGGCATAGGTGTTATCACTTCCCTCCCCGTCCCCTCTGAAGGCTCGCCCAGCCCACAGAGTGCCGCCAGCATGCCTTGAGCACAGCGCCGGCTCAGACTTCTCAGCGTGGTATTCCCCGCAGCGATACCCACTGATGAGACCAGGCACGTGGACATTGAACGTATTTTCCACCCCTGAAAAACCTGAGAAGTGGACCCAGTACGTTTATACCGTCTCATGTCCAATGTGATACTGTCCATAATATATTGCATTCTTCCGCACTGACATTTCATATATGCCTTTCCAACGGAGGGAACTTGAGAGCTCATGTGTGACATGTGGGCAAGAAAGAGTCCTCTGGAAGGGAAGAGCCACAAGCCTGAAAGCTGGCCCATCACACATGACATTGATATATGGATGCAAAATGATGGGTTTGATGCTACTTTGAGTCGGAGTAGCCTGAGGCCCATGGGACTCAGCCCACCTGAGTTATCCTTCCCAAACCACAAACCTCTCCACCTGAGAAGAGCACTGGTAACCTCTCCCACTCCAAAGCATGGAAGGCAGCCTTGTCAGAGGGAGCGTTTAACGCACTCTTGTGACTGTGTCATGCCCATCCTCAAAAGCCTTCAATGGCTTCCTATGGCCTGCTAGATGAACACCAAGCTCCGTGATCTGCTAGGGCTATTACAAGCTTGGTTCTCCCATTCTCAACTCACAGGCTTTACAAATTTAATCCAACCCATTTAAATTCCATAGTTAAAGTGGACACTTTGCAGATCCCCAGACGAGCTGGCTGACCACGGTCAAGTTCCTTAAACTCTCTGTGCTTCGCTCACTTCACTTAGAACGGTGCCCGGTACTGAGAAAGCGCTCAGTAAATGCAAGTGATTATTAGTGTTCTGGGTCGTGTGTCTTCTTCCATGTCCGTTGTATGTCTCTGAATGTATGTCTGTTTCACAGCATTCTGCTGTTTAATCCTACTTGTCTGTGTCTGCCTCTGGGTCTCCCTCTTAAGTTCTCAGACCCCATCCCCAAGCCCAGAAAGATATTTTGCCCTTCTGAAAGAAGTCTCTGGGTGTGCAGGGCAGAGCCCTCTCCCAGGCCGGCTTGGTTAGCACAAAGCTTTTCCTACACACACAGGACATTTTCTGCATCCACAGAAGAATGACAAGAGTGGAAATGCTGTGCTCAGAAAAGCAGGGTTTTTATTTCCCAAGACCTCGTTTCTGTTTTCTCTTATCTTGACACGTATTCCTACAAGCAGATACGTGGTGGCCCCCGTTAGCTGACTGTGGCTGCATTTTTCACGGGGGCAAACCCACTTGACCTTTCTGTTCCTACTGCTCTCACAGTTCCCTTAGGAAGGCTGCTGATTGGCCCTTTCGGATTTCTAGCCTGTGAGAGTTTATTAAATTAGCAGAGGACTGAAGCAAACACCAGTGTGGGCCGTATTCTGTTTCAGCCAGTAGCATTTCGTATTCAAGAAAAAAATTTGGAAGGAAAAAGTTCTGAAGACAGATGGTGTTGATGATTGTACAACAACGTGAATGTACTTAATACCCCAGAACTGTACACTTAAAACTGGTGAAAATGATAAATTTCATGTTACATATATTTTACCATAATAAAAAAAAGAATCAATGACTAGATGGATGAATATCATAAGTGCACTTCTTACAGGTTGTTCTTTCTATTCCTGTCCCTCTTGTTTACTTAGACAGGGATGTGTATATGTTTAAGAATTATCTTCGCTTCTTCATAATAATACGAGCCTGAGCAAGGAACTGACTGCATTCCAGCACCTCACATCATGTGATATTAGGGTAAGGGCATTAGTGGGGAAGTGCATCCTGGAATAAGAATCCTGTGGTCTAGTCCTTTCAGGGGAAGTAGGCAGAATGTGCAGAAGAGATGCACAGGTAATAAACCAACCTTAGGAAGAACAGGGGTGTTGGTGTCAGAAGACCTGGTTGGAAATCCCAGTACCATAACTGTGGGGTATTGTGTGTGTAAGTCATGTCACCTCTAGGACTTCAGTATCATTATCTGTGAGATGCGGGGTGGGCAAGGGTGGTGGAGGAAAAGGATAAACTGTAAAGTGCTGTGCTCCTATAAGGCCACTCCATTAGCGGCAGCAGCTCCATCTAGTGTGGGGCTCGGCACAGAAGGAGTAGATGGCTCAGGACGAGGCAGCAGTCAGAGCAGGTCGGAGGTTATCAGCATTGAGACTAAGGCTACGATTTACCAGGTCATTGGCACCGCTTACTGCAGAGAGCACTCGATCATCAGAAGGAAATAAATCCTTAAATCTTCCACCTACTTCTGTTTCCTCGCCATTAAATCTGGAGAATATAAACTCCCTGTGCAGGAAGGTTTACTGATTCCTAAGGACAGTGGCTGACCTTAAAAATCCATCAGTACCTGTGTGTCAGGTTAGCCTGTTTCAGGGTAGTAGAGGCCAGGGTCAGACTTTGGACAGTGATGTGGAATGAGGCCGACTCCTGGTCCAGGACAGGGCGCAGGTCGAAAGGAGGTAAGAGGCTGGCATGGCCCACAGACCAGAGAAATGAGAGTCTGGGTGTAAGTCAATGCAATTTCAGTCATGATCAGACAGACCTTTGGTGGCTGTAGTCATGGCTGGAGTCTATGACAGCCACTCCACGTATGTATGACTCGCACAGAAGGGCCCTGCGTTTTGTTTAATGCTCTGCTGATGCTATCTTGAAATCTGCAGTTTTTTTAACAAGGAACCCTGATTTTCATTTTGCGTTGGGCCCTGCAAATTATGTAGCCAGTTCTACAGACAGGATGATATGACTAAATGCCTAGGTTCTCCGGTATGTTCTAATCTTGTCAGGGAGTCAAGAACTACATAGGAAGATCTTGGGTTGAGGAAGAAGAAGAGAGGGAGAGAGAGAGAAAGAGAAAAGGTGAAGATAAGGAAATTAACTATTAAACTCAAATATTACTTCTTCCACGAGGCTGCCCGAGTCCATCCTATTTAAAATTGCAACCTCCTCCCTGTCACCCCTCTCCTGATCCCCATTTCTCAGCTCCACTTCAAAATAAATTTCAATAGCATTTACTATCTGCTTTATTTATCTAGCATGCATATTTTGTTTGTCCCATTCTCCGAGAACATATGTTCCAAGAGGGCAGGAATCTGTAGCTGTTTAGTTCATTTGTTGAATCCAATGTGCCTAATCCCCCCTGGCATTCTGTGAGCCCTAAATGGATTTTCCATAGATGAAAGAATGTATCAAGCCCCTCACAGGTGCTAAGACCCATGCTAGGTCAGTTCCATGGTTTATCTCATCTAATCCTTATCAGGACCTTACAAGACTTGGTCATTTATTTACTATGTATAGGAGCCAAGTTGGGTCCTAGGGGCACAAGTATAAAGAAGTCAGATGATCCACCATCAAGTTAGGTATTAGCGATTTAGAGATACCCATTTACAACGAAGAACCTGAGGGTCAGAGAGGTCGAGTCGACTGCCAGATGTTAATATAGAGAAAATCCATGCTTTTATGGAAGTGGATGAACATCCTAAGGAGAAGAAAAGCAGAGAGAGGAAGAGGAAGTTGGGGAGACAGCTGATGGTGGGGTTGGCGTGGGAGAGAAACCATACTCTAAGTTCGAAATGGCTTGTTTGGGAAGATGAAGCTCGGGAAGGGAAGGGAAGGGAGGGGAAGGGAGGGGAGGGGAGGGAAGGGGAGGGAGGGAAGGGGAGGGAGAGGAGGGGAGAGGAGGGAAGGGGAGGGGAGGGAAGGGAAGGGAAGGGAGGGGAGAAGAGGGGAAGGGAGGGGAGGGGAGGGAGGGAAGGGGAGGGAAAGGAGGGAAGGGGAAGGAAAGGAAGGGAAGGGAAGGGAAGGGAAGGGAGGGGAGGGGAGGGAAGGGGAGGGGGAGGGGAAGGGAAGGGAAGGGAGGGGAAGGGCCCCAGAAATTATCTTAGGAGTTCATTAAACATGAGCATTTTCTTGAGACTTAGCCCCACATCTGAAGGGAATGACTTCCTACTCACCCAGCCGTGACCTTCCCCCAGCCCCCTGATGACCCAGGACACATCACCTACGTGACCTCTAAACCAAAAAGCTGTGCTTTAATGAAAAGAATCCTGAATTTGGATCCAGGAAACTGGATGGAAGTCCCATCCTTGCCTCTCCTGGTGTGGCCTTGGGTGAATCAGTCACCTCACTGCTCTGAACCAAGCCATTCAAATGCGGGTGCGCATTTACAACATGTATCACCCTGTGGTGTTGCCTGAGAAACACTGAACATCATAAGAGCAGCCCTTGGGGCAGGCTGGAGAAAGTACTGAGCCCAGAGCCAAAAGTATCGCCTCCTTTTCCCCAACTCCTTAAGAGCTGTATGGCCTTAGGCAAACCTCTCAACCTCTCTGAGCCTCAGTTTCTTTGCCTATAAGTCACAAGGCCTTAAGCAAAGAGCTAATAGGGTGAGGAAAATGGCTGGCCTGTGGATTGCATTTATAACCTCAACCCCATTAGCACAAGGTCTTAGCCATCTCTGCAAATTTCACTCCTAATCAGCCTGGACCTGCACAGGATCAAATCTCACAACCAAAGCATGTAATCAGTTCTGCACTTTTTCATTAAAAGTTTTGCCTTTGAAAGTTGCAGAATGTGCCTGATCTGAAGTCCCAACTTTGCTTACCTCTTGCTGACTCCTTTTGCCCAGGTTGTATATAATATACAATATAATACTGAGGTAGGGTAGAAAGTGAGGGGTCCACAGGGAACCTGATACATTTTCCCAATGCAATTGCAAGAGGCAGTTCAGTTCTCTGTATGGGAAAAGTAGTCAAATTATTGCAAATGTCTGGTCAATTCCAAATGTCACCAGCTACCAGTAAACAACAAAAGCTGGCTACATTCAGGACAGGATCATTTAAAAGATAATTATAATAAGTGATTTAAAGGAGCTCTTTTAATTACCACTACGTATCAAAGCCTCAGGAAGGCATTCCAGAAGAATTGTTTTCTATTGTAACTGCATAAATTTAAATGCCATTCATTTCATGTCTGTCATTCACTCCTCTTCTACTTCATTGATCTCTGTATAGGGGAATTCAATGCCTTCCCTTTCATTTGGAGATTTCATGGTTTCAACTGGAAGAGCTTCGTTTTCAGTCTTTCAGCTCCCAAATGCCATTTCCACTCCACACCATCTCCAGTTCCCAAATGCCATTTTCACTGTGTAATTCTGTGTACGAAATGAAGGCTAAAACAAACAAACAAAAAGCGAGACCAGGTCAAGGAACTGGAAGGACCACTAGCCTTGTCACTAAAAGACCAAGATTTTACTTCTGGCTCTGCCACTAATTTGCTGTGTGACCTTGGGCAAGGTCCATTACCTATCTGGGCCTCAGTTTCTGCATCTATCAAATGGGAGTAAGAATAATCCCTCCCCCTGCTTATCTCACAAGAAAGGACTATGTAAACCATTCATTCATTTAGCCAGTCAGTCAATCACTCAATTATTATTTAATAAGCACTTACTATAGTCTAGGCAGAATGCTAGCACCCAGGACAGAAAACGAGTGAAGACGCCTCTCTAGCAAGAAGCTGCTGTGGAGGGGAGAAGACAAGAGAGTGAGTGCACCTCTCTGGGTTACATGTGCTCTCTTTCCTGTTCTGTTGTTTCCCTTTTAGTTTGAAAAGTCCTGATTTTAGAGTCTCAATAGATAATGAAACAACAGCTTGGTTTCGTCCAAAAATAATCCATTCAATCTTGAACTTTTGTCCACACAAATAGATGCTTATATGGTTCATTTTTTTGGCCACTTTGTTTAGAATGTTAAATATTCACAGACATAATGAAAACTTTTCCTCATATCGGAAAAGAAAAAAGTGGTTTCTTAACAATGGGTATTTCCAGTCTACTTTCAAGGCACTGTCTAGGCCCAGGATGAATGTACTGCTAGGAGAATGAAATCAACAGGATGTGGAGAAGTGATGGCCCTTTTGATTCTCAAATAAACATTTCTCAGAGGGATCTTCCAGGTCCTCAGGGGATTTCACAGTGATACATTCAAATGTCACCCATCTGTACAAATATCAATATCTAAGTTTTTAAAAAAGACCTACATTTTTTAAAGTGGGCTATCAGAAAAGTACATTAATGTCTCCCTACATCGATTGCTATATTCTGCTTATAAAAATGGTTCCTGGGCTAACCTTGGAAGTCTGAGAAGAAAGGAACCACATAGAACCAATATATTTTTCAGCATTTGAGATGTGTTCGTCCCCCTTTCAAAGATCAAGCTAAGACTGGCATTCAGGGGAACCAGAGAACAAGGAGCAAACACAAGGGGGCAAAACTCAGTGGTTGAAGCAAAGGAACCCAAATCAAATCCCCATCATGACCAAAGCCATCGTGAAGAAAGAGACCTTCCTCCAAGGGGGTGTGGACTTCCGGAATATCTGATCATTGTTGGGAAGGAGACACCGAATGCTCAGAAACTGCAGCTTGGGAGAGGAAACTAGGTTGAATTTGAAATCAGAATTGCTTGGCTGAATCAAAGCTTAGATCCAGCATCGATATGCAGACTTAGATTATTTCACCTCTTTGAGGATCAGTTTTGTGGACTGTAAAGTGGATGCGATACTATATATGCTAAAAATGAAATAACGTGATAAAGCTTTATGACCCAAGTGAAGAAAAGAAAGTGTCCCAGGTGAAGTGAGGTGGACCAGTATTCTAAATTGCTCTAATGAGGACCTTTAATTCTCCTCTCCCTGTCTTCCCATCCTTCTTTCCCTCTCTCCCTCCCTCCCTCCCTTTCACAGGGGAAAGAGCATTTTCTGAAGCCAGGAGAGAGCCATAGGTATAGCTGTAGCCATAGGAGAGGGCTCTCAACAGGAGCTGTGGCCTCAGGCAGAGGAACCCATGGCCTTGGCAAAGAAGGAGACTAACTGCCCTGACCCATCTTCATCCGCCTGATTTCTACTGGTGCTTTCCATTGGCCAAACCCAACCAGAAGCCAGAAAACCAGGAGGCCAGTTGATACAGTCCACTGAGAGCTCTGCGGACACTGGCGGAGCTCGGATCTGAAGAGGCAAGCACAGACCCTTCGGCACCAGAATATATACAGCAGTTTAGAACATTCGAGAGCCACTGGGCCTGCGTCTGATTGAATCCTTGTTCCCCCCACTATGGTACCTTGCATGGGGCACTTACTCTGTCCATGTCTCAATTTTCTTATCTACCTATAGGTTGCTGGGAGGACTAAATGAATTAGTATTCACAGCCACTTAGAGCAGTGCCTGGTCTATGCCCAGTGCTCTAATGGGCATCAGCTTGTACTATTTCACATAGCCTACAACGGTGAACAAGAAAGAGGCGTGAGCGAAAGTCTCTCTGAGCATCCTGAACTGCGACTCACACCAGACCGCCTCCTTGATGTCTTTTTTTCTTGCTCTCAGACTTGGCTTGTGGTGCGACCATTTTGAGAAGATGAGGTTATAGAGAAAGACCAGCGAGGCAGTGGAGTATCGTCTTTCCATTTTAGTTCCCCCTCGTATAGTCCTGCTACAATTTTTGTCTTCATGAAATCAGGACCCGTGAGCCAGATTCCTGTCAATTACACACATCTGTCCCCACCTGCCTCCATCCCTGACGATGTGGCACCAGGGAAGAGAAGCAGGTCATCCCGAGGAAGCAGCTGAAAGTCCCGCTCAGTCCCAGGCCCTGCATCCTGCTTTGCAACATCAGGAGTCCTCAGCCAGGGATTCTGTTCACCCTGATCACCTCACCTCCTTGCCTCTGGAAGAGACAAGCAAATGGCTGAGAAGTATAAGAAAGGAGCCCTGGACCAGGAGTCCAGAGAACTGTGATCAAATCCTAGCTCCATCCTGCCTGAGCTCTGTGACCTTGACCAAATGACAGTTCCCTTCTTAACCAAAGGTTTCTTAGACAGAAATCAGACTTGAGTACTGAAGGTGAAGGTTCTTTTGAATCTAGAAGGGAATCAGATGTCAAAGCTAGCAGTCATCGTAAACTGACCAACGGACAAGGAGTTAAAAAACCTGTGCTAGAGTTTCCGTTCTTGTATGATTAGCCCTGTGACTGGGGACGAGTCAGGTCACGTGCTAGCCCTTAGTTTTCCCATTTGCAAAATATCTACCTGGCTTATAGCTAGATGGGAAAGTGCTTTGCAAATTACTATGTATATTTGAGGCAGGTATAAGGAACATATTATTACAGCTCTGTTCTGACCTCAAATGCTCACCACACTAATTGGCAGCCAGCGTTGCTATACACACCCCACCCCCAACAGCCAAGTACCTATTTACTGACTGCTCACAGCCAGGAGTAGTGGGATAAATGCCAGGAATCGGCATCTTCGCTGCCTGTAACTGTAGCCCACACCCTGGCAGCACGTGAGTGCATTGCTTTCATTATTTATACTTAAGAAACTCCACATAATCGTTCAAGTTCAAAATTTGAATAGATTGCCAGGCAGCTTGTTGAATTATTTATTTTAACTGGCTTATGTCTGTATTGGGTAATTTTTTCCATGTGCTTCTACTCTATCAATAACAGGATGTGATTATTGATTTTTCTAAAGCCATTAGGTTCAATGAATTGTTCAATTAGTTTTACGATTTCAGATGGATAAAGAGGCAAGATTACCACTCTCGGCAGTTAGAAACGACTTTTGAAAAGGAGGATAATGCCCTAATTTGTAAAGTGCACACGTGGATGGGAGAGGCGGGCTCTACGTGGCACATGTGCATCGAAGCTTGCATCACTGCATCCTGGGTCTTATAGGAACCACCTCCTAAGCACTAAGCTTAGGGGCTGTCAGTGAACACGTGTTTGTGGTAATGTTTACCCATCGATACTGTCAAGCTATTATACATCCAGGTGGACAGTAAGCCCACAATGACTGTAAAAGATACATAGTAATAGACAATGTCATATCTAGTTCTGGTCCTAAATCTTTGAAGGCTACTCATTTTCTGTAGAAGAAAGTTCAAAGTTCCAGACAGACAGATCCAGACAATACCCTGTGTGAAACTCACAAACATTTTCCTGACTTCAGCCCTGCGCTTGCACTATTTTCACAACCTGAAGGCTCTCACATCTCTTTCTATTACCGTCCTTTTCACAGGTCGGGGAGGAGGGGAGTACAATACAGAGCTTCCCAAACTTCAGTCATCAATGCATCAAGTCTCATACCCCTAACATTAATGGTATTATACTGCACTTAAACAGTTTTTCAAATGACACACTCTAACTCTTAAACACGTACACCAGCCTCATTCTACGCATTTGCACCTATATAATCTTGGGTTTAAGATTGTAGTCCTATTATTCGTGGTACACATTAAAACACATACATAACTATTAAACCATGAATGACATAAAAATCATCTCACATACTGCTGGGGATTCCCATATCACATTATAGGAAATTTGGCGATAGAAGATTAGATTTCAGACTCTGGCAACAGGCTTGGGTTTAAACGCCAGCCACTTACTAGCCTTACTTCCTTGGGCAAGGTACCTACACATGCTAGGCCTCAGTTTACACTATCACAACATGAAGATCAGAACAGGACTCCCATCAGACCACTGTTGTGAAAATTATATAAGGCGATATGTGTAAATTGCCTAGAACTTGATGAACATCATTATGTGCAGTTCTGCAGATACCAATGGAGAGCTATTACATCACGGTTAGGAGCAAGGGTTCTGGGGCCAGACTGCCTGGGTCCAAATCCTGGTATTGCCCAATCTTGGGCAAATCTCTAAACTGCTCAGTGTCTCAGCATCCTCAAAAAGTTGCCAGGAGATTAAGTCAATTGATGTAAATATAGTACTCAGAGGACCGTCTATAAACAGTAAGCCCATCATAGATGTCAGCAATTGTGATTATCTTTGCTGTGTTCCAGACACCAGGCTGTGTCCTAGTGATACAGAAAACTGACAGAGAAGTTAAAAATCTCCACTTTTTTGTGCATTTTATATGCAAGTGTGTCAGTATAGACAAAGTACAGGCATGGAGAAGAGGAGAAAGTGGTTCCATATTGGGCGGGGGGGCAGAATAAAGGAAGGCTTCACAGTGGAGGTGACATTAAGTTTGGTTTGAAAGATTGAGGTGGGGTGTTGAAGGATGAAATTGATTCCTCTAGACCAGTTTAGTGGACACTTCCTCTGGGAAGCCTTCCCTGGTCCCATAGGCACAGTTAAAGGCTACTTATTGTTTGAGGGGGAGAGAATGGTGTTGGACATTGATTTTTTTTTTTTAATATTGAGGGACTGACCCGTGGTAAGTACTTGATAAATGTTTATGGAGGGTATGAAGTCACCTCTCCTCACCTAGCTTCATTTCCTTATTCATAAAATAAACATTCTTTCTATTGCGTCTCTGTTACTGTTCTCCCACAGAAAGAGACTAATTAATATTAACAATAATGAAAACTAACATATATCGAATGCTTCCAATATGCTATACAATTTACATATTTCACTTTATCCTCATAACAATCCTGTCAGGTGGATATCGTTATTATTCCCATTTTAGAGACAAGTAAGCTGAGGCTTAGAAAGTTCAGGTAGCTCTTCCAAAATCAACCACTAGCCTAAAACATAGCCCACTTGTCCCCAGAACGTGTCCACAACCACTATGCCATGCTGTGCCTCAAAATGTCTGAATTAAATTCTGCTTCATGAGGAAGTGATGTCAACTCCCCGGATGGGGCCATTTACTGAATAATGCACAGCCATTTCTCAGATGAATGAGGAAAGGGGGTGAAAGCCAACTGCTTCCGGGCCCTGGCATAGGCTAGGTCTGTGCAAATCCACATGGTATGCAAATGGTTTATAGCATCAGAAACAAGCTTCCCAGAATGAATCATTTGGCTTCCATTGCTGACTGAGAAATACTCTACTGATGGTTCAGTCGAGCACAAGCTCAGCTGGACAAGGCTAATTAGGACTGAAGAGACCCAGGGCCTCAGTTGAACTCCTTGGTAATCAGAGAATTATGAAGTTAATATACAAGTATAATCTGTAATAAGATGAAGTGAAGGCAAATAGATTCTAATCACTGTTAACTTTCCTCATGTACGGCTTTCATCAAGTAGTGTGTATCGGATCTCTAAAGGAGAAGTAATCTTCTAGCAGGCCCACAGGGGCGGAGGTTCAACCACCTGGAACAGGTTGGAAGGGGAAAAAATAAGTAGGGCAATGGAATCTTTGGTGTATAGTAAACAGTGTTCATTTAAGCGGCTTATACAGCCCTTAGATGATAACCACGTAACACAGGGGGAAATTTCTTTGGGCTCTTCAACCCACTAAGGGGACATTTCACAGATTCAGAACATTAGCCTTGGAAGGACCTTAGAGATTTATTTTCTCCAACTTTCTTATTGTACAGATGGGGAAACCACGGCCCGGGGAGAAGTAGGTGGTGGGATGTAAAATAAAAATAGAAAAATAGACAGCATGGTATTTTAGAAACAAGATTAACAGTGAATCCAGGGAAAATAGTTTTCTGTCAGCATGTGGGATCTACAGGATAGGACATAGTGAAAAGGCAGACAAGTCACCCTAACCTCAGCTGGCGACAGCGAGATAGAGCGGGAGAGGACCACACAGCTGGAATCCTCCGTGTGGTAATGACATGATAAGGACAGTCCATGTCTGATGTGGTCCTGGGGCTGGTGGCCTGTGGGACTGCCCTGAGCACAGGACCTGATTCTGTGAAAAATATCAATATAGGCCTATGTACTTGAGAAACTCTCTTGCTCCCCCCAGGTCCATTGCACCTCCTTCAGCACAGACAATGACAAGTGACCCATGTGATCCGTCACGCATCACACAAGGAGAAGGATGGGCTCTCGGGGAGTGTGTGGGGAACAACCGAATCTGGAGGTGGGAGGGCCCGGAAGGCCTCCCTGAGGAATGCTATGCATGCTGACATCTGAGAAGTGGTAGGGTTTAGGCTAGGAGGGCGGGATAGGAAGCCTAGGAGGCCCAGGATGGTACTTGTGCAAAGACAGCCACAGTAAGAAGGTGTGGGAGAGAGGGGAGCATCAGGGTCAGGCAGATATGCCAAGCGGAGAGGGACTCCCCAAAGCACGCCGCAGCTATGCCCTGGAGTGTGCGCCCCTGGGTTCGTGAGGATGTGAGGGTCCTTGTGGGTGTACACAGTCAGGTATGGGTGACACATACAAAATTCACTCCATGTCATGGCCGCATTTGTTCACAACTACTCCTTTAGTTGCTCTTGTGCTGTCCTGAATTAAGAGAGCCTCTTCGAGTATTATTAAGAAAGGGTAGGGGCTTCCCTTCCCTGGTGGCGCAGTGGTTGGGAGTCCGCCTGCCGATGCAGGGGACGTGGGTTCGTGCCCCGGTCCAGGAGGATCCCACATGCCGCGGAGCGGCTGGGCCCGTGAGCCATGGCCGCTGAGCCTGCGCGTCCGGAGCCTGTGCTGGAGAGAGTGTTTGAGCAGGATCTGCAGGCGTCAGGCTGAGCCGTGCCTGACTCAGAGAACAGGCAAAGCCACCAGGCAGCTTTAGAAGACTGTCGTCAGATCGCTAGTGTGATAATTGGGGGATAGTCTGTCAAGGCTCATGTGTACTCCTTAGTCTAAAAATACCTCTGATGAGAGCCACTTACTAGAGTGCTCTGCAATCTCTCCGAGTCTCCTCGGTAAAATGGAAGTTTTAGGAATTTTCCTTCGTACATTACAGGACTGCCTTGAGGATCAGGAGAGACCATTTGAAAATCTTCAACAGTTAGTTTGTTAACACCAGCATATTCTGTTCATTTAGCCCCTAAACAAACTGGTGATCTCAGAACTGGCACCATTTTTTTTTTTTTTTTCCAGTACGCGAGCTTCTCACTGCTGTGGCCTCTCCCTTTGCGGAGCACAGGCTCCGGACGCGCAGGCTCAGCGGCCATGGCTCACGGGCCCAGCCGCCATGGCTCACGGGCCCAGCCGCTCCGCGGCATGTGGGATCTTCGCGGACCGCGGCACGAACCCGTGTCCCCTGCATCGGCAGGCGGACTCTCAACCACTGCGCCACCAGGGAAGCCCCTGGCACCATTTTTAATACATGAGATTTAAGGATCAGAAAGGTCATTCTGGCTAAAATCACAAAGGAAGCTGAAGGAAACTGTGACATCGGGAGTCTGGATTCTCTGTCCTATGTCCCTCAGCATCTTGCTCCTTGGACTCCCTGCATGGGGTAGGGGGTGCCCTCTGAACGAAGAAGAGCCAGTTAGGTGCGCACAGACCTCTCCCCATGACAATTCATCACTGGTAGGTGCAAGGCGTGCCCTGAGGGCACCCTCCATCTGAGCATCCTTGCCCTCAGCACAGAACAAACCACGACGATGACACGGTTCCTGCCCAGTGGGAAGGAAAACTAAATGGTAGGCAGGCCTGCCATCCAAAGGCTATTAGTTCCACTGACAATTTCATTTCTCAGTTTCAAGGACAAAAGCAAAGGTTGGAAAGTTTTGCTTTGAACACAACACTATATCTCTAAAGAGCATTAATCTCTCTCTCTTTTTTTTTTTTTTTCCGTACCCGGGCCTCTCACTGTTGTGGCCTCTCCCATTGCGGAGCACAGGCTCCGGACGCGCAGGCTCAGCAGCCATGGCTCAGGAGCCCAGCTGCTCCGCGGCACGTGGGATCTTCCCGGACCGGGGCATGAACTGTGTCCCCAGTATCGGCAGGCGGACTCTCAACCACTGCGCCACCAGGGAAGCCCAATCTCTCTTCTTTTCAAATATCCAATGTCTGCTCTAGCAACGTGGAATCTCATGTCAGAAATCTGAGTCTGAGAATGAATGTTGCCATTTACTAATTGGCAATGACCTTGGGCTGGCTTACTCTCAATATAGTAATTTGCAGGTTGGGGATAGTAACATCCAATTCTCAGAATTGTTGTAGGGAATTCTTACAAAAGTGGACCTAGGGGAAAAATTTGGAGATAAGAGTATGTACTCAGTAAAACGCAGCTTTGGTGCTTTACTCCCAAGGAAGCGGCTTATCTATATGTCCTTTCCACCTAGCACAGTGCCTACCGCAGGGGAAGGTACTCACCAATGTCTGCTGAAAGTTTAATTAAATGAGTATGAATACTCAAATGTGTATGTAATTGAAGTATAGTTGTTTTACAATGTTGTGTTAGACTTTGGTGTACAGCAAAATGATTCATTTATATATATATATATATTTCTTATATTCTTTTTGATATTCTTTTCCATTATAAGTTTTTACAAGATATTGAATATAGTTCCCTATGCCATATGGTAGGCCCATTTTGGTTATCTATTTTATATATAGTAGTGTGTATCTGTTAAAACCAAATTCCTAACTTATCCACCCCCCTTCCCCTTTGGTAACCATAAGTGTGTTTTCTATGTCTGTGAGTCTATTTCTGTTTTGTAAATAAGTTCATTTATATCATTTTTTAGATTCCATATATAAGTGATATCATATAATATTTGTCTTTCTCTGTCTGACTTCAATTAGTATGATAATCTCTAGGTCCATCTATGTTGCTGCAATTGGCATCATTTCATTCTTTTTTATGACTGAGTAATATTCCAGATAAATGCCATTTATTCAACAAAAACCCACTGCATGTCTACTACTTGTCAGGTACTGCTGTATGATTTACAGAGATTTGACTCCCAAGACATCTGAGACGTGGCATGCCCCTTATTTAATGGTCAGGAAAATGAAGTAGGTTGGCCAAGTTTGCTCTAAGAGGAAGTGGCAGAGTCAGGACGTAATCTGACTCTGGATGACATCAAAGCACTTGGTCCTGCGCACTAAACCTTGGTGCAGGTCCTCCACCAGGAAGAGGCAGGAGGATGTCGTCCGTAGGCACATGGACTCTGAGGTCAGATAGCCCAGGCTGCCTTCCTGCCTCTCCCACTCATGAGCCATGAGACCACTGGGCCTCAAGTTTCCTCATCCTTAAAATGAGAGCGCTTTATTATTACGTGCCTTATAGAGTTTTTGTGAATGTTAAGGAAATAAACATATGTAAAACACCGAGAACAGTCCTGATGTGTGACTTGCATTCTCACTATTATGGCTATTTAATGGGATGCCAGGTTGTACTGTGATTAAACTTCCTCTCAGTATTGCTGGAGGTTAGATCTGAACCAATGGGCACAAGTTAACCGAAATTCAGATTAAAATTGGAGACAAGCAAGATATTGCAAATAACTAGAATGGCCAGGGCAGCTTCCCAGAAAAATGAGCCCTCACCACCTAAGGAGATGTTTCAGCTGCATCTAAAGGACCATTGTGTAGAAGTCTGGACTAGATGGCTTCCTCTGAGAATTCCCGGAGTGCCAGGAGGCTATGAGTCCATGGCCATATCCACCCGTGAAGTTCCAGGCCAGTGACATCATTTGGCATGCTAATGAATGGAAATATTTTCTCGCAGGCTGGCTGATTCAAGCCATGCGTACGATGAAAAGGGCAAATCTTTTCATGTGAAATTGTGCATGAATAGAGACTCATTGCCCACATAAAATGCATTTTGGGGAAATGGCTTTCAACAAAGCAGGGTAAGAATACACTGTGAGCTCTTGTGATATGATCATTTGCAGGAGGAACTCAGGCTGATGTTGCAGAAGCCATTGGTCTTGTAATAGACTGAATATTCCTCTTTGGAATCAGAAGTATACATGATTAAAATACCAGCATCGTGGGAGGGAGTGGAAGGGAGGGGAGGGAGTTATTATCTATGGTGTATCTACTCTGAGTGAGACAGTGAGCTTGGTACTGTATATGCCATCTTCTAATACTATTTGATAGTCATGAAAGGAAGGCACAGAGAGGTTAAGAGACATGCTCAGAGTCACACAGCTAGAAGCAGTGAAGTTAGGATTTCAACTATATTTCTTACTGTAGACCAGTGGTCAGAAGCTGGTGACCCATGGGTGAGTACCAGCCTGAAAGAATTTGTAAGAGAATTGAATTAATTGATCACACTAAAAAATCAGAGTATTTTGTAAAAGGTACATCTACATTTCCAGGTTCTTTTCAAAAGTTAGAAGAGCTGGCAGCACTGGGTCCATAGTTGAGCAGGGCAGCAATTAGGTGGAGCTGAGCAGCCATTGCCTCTTACGACCTAGGCATGCCCTTTCCAGTTGCGTAGCCTTCTCCATTCCACATCGTATTACATCCTAACTGTAGTGGCCCATTGACTCGCAACAGTTTGTGTCGTGATCCTTACTTTATATACTATGCTATCAAACTCAAGGGCAAGAAAGGATGGATAGGAGAAAATAGGACAGGGAAAGGGGGTGCACAGGGAACGGGATGGGGAGGTGGGAGATGAAGAAATCCAAGACCAACACGAGAACTTGAAGCACCACAACCGGAGATGTCACCCTGCCTCTGTGCTCTGCTCAACTGACCAGTAGAGCCTTCCTATTTTGCAGAAGCTAGTAGCTCAGTCCTCATTTTAGTCTAAATGCTCTTATTTCAGAAAAGATTGTAAACCCAGCCTGGGGGAAAAAATCAATATGCATGACATTTCAAATAGCTCTTTGGTCAGCAGAGGTCTTTCAGGTTAAGGAAAATCCGGACAGATGTGTCATTAGTGCACTGAGCAGGCCTCGTCTCACTGCCCTACCTGATTCTCTTCCTCTCCTCTTTGTTGCTAAGTCATCCTATCCATCCGTAAAATGGATCTTTTCCCGGGATTTTCAAAAGTCCTCAATGAAAACGTCATCAGTATTGATCATCTTGAGACGTCCACCTCATCTCCCTTTTTGATTTTCTACTGCCTTCCTTTCTTAGCCAGTCTCTCAAAAATGTCCCTCCTGCTGCTCTTTTTCTATTTACTCAACACCTGCTCACCCAAGGAGCAGGAAAGAATCACACTGGTGAGCGCTGGATGATTTTTTTGAAGATATTTCAACATCACACTTAAAATTTCTAGCACTGCCTTTGTTTGCAACACTGACATCACAGGAGACCTTCTTTCGTGTCTCTCCTATCTACCTATGTGACCTACCTTTGAGTGAGTTAATGCACCTTTCTGAAATTCAAGTCTCTCCTCTGGATAAAGCCTACCTCACAGCACTGTGATAAGCATTAAATGAAATAATAACATGAAAGGGTCTCCCAATCTCCAATAGATTATATACATTTAACACATGGTAACTGAAATAAAATCTCTACCTGAAACTGGCTGTGTGACCCTAGGCAAATCTGTTAACCATTCTGGGCTTCCATTTCTTTTTTTTAAAATTTATTTATTTTTTTGCGGTATGCAGGCCTCTAACTGTTGTGGCCTCTCCCGTTGTGGAGCAACAGGCTCCGGACGCGCAGGCTCAGCGGCCATGGCTCACGGGCCCAGCCGCTCTGCGGCATGTGGGATCCTCCCAGACTGGGGCACGAACCCGTGTCCCCTGCATCGGCAGGCGGACTCTCAACCACTACGCCACCAGGGAAGCAGGGCTTCCATTTCTTGATCTGGGAAACAGAGAGAGTTGGACTAGATCTCCAAGATGTCTTGTAACCTAATGTTCTATGTTTGCTGAGCTGCAGGGATCCTCAATTTGCCTCTCCTACTCCCTGTGAGTCTTGGATGCGAAGGTCGTGTCCTTTCACCTTTGCATCCACAGTGCCCAGCAAGACCCTGCAACTCAAAAAAAAAATCTGATGAACTTGCCAGCTCTAGCCACACAAACGCCTCTCATTTACTGTTGTTAGGACTGTAGGGTTGCTCTTAACAATTTATCATCGCAATAGTCCCACCCCAGGTCCTCCTAAAGGAAAGTGCCCCCCTCAAGCTGCTGCTTAAGGGACAACCATAGGTGGCTGATTGATGTGTCCCCTGAGCTTACTGCTCAGCCTCAGGTGACTGGATAGAGGTGAACGTACGATCTTATGGTAGCCAGTCCAAAGGCAGACCAGACCAATGCCTGGGCGGAGCCAAGTGGGAGGGGTGAGAGGGAGGAAGCAGAGAGAGCCCCAGGGACCTGGGGGAATGTGATGGTTAATTTATGTATCAACCTGAGTAAAGCAGATTGCTCTCCTAATGTGGGTGGGCCTCATCCAATCAGTCGAAGGCCTGACTAGAACCAAAAGACTGAGAAAGAGGGAATTCCTTCTGCCTGACTGCCTAGATCTGGGACGTAGATTTTTTTTCCTGCTTTTAGACTCAAACTAAAACTTCAGCTCCTCTCAGATCTCCAGCTTACCAAGTGCAGCTCGAGACTTAGCATCCACAATCACGGGAGTCAATTCCTTATTGTAAATTTCCATATGTGTGTGTGTGTGTGTGTGTCTATAATATAGGCAATCAGATTCCTTTTTGGGATTCTGAACTAGGAACTATGTAGGGCATGATTTTTGGCTCTTGTTAGAAGCAGGAACCAAAAGTGAGAAGAAGTAGAGAGAAAAGTAAGGAAGGGCGAGGGCTGTGAAGAAGAGTCACACACGTGAGGGGCTGCAGTAAGTCCAAGTTCAAGGAAGCAGCAGGTGCTGAGACATCAATGTGTGTGGAAGGCGAGAACAGAGGGGGCCTGAGTGGCAGATGCAGGTGCCTGTTCTCAGCCTGGATCGCTCTCTGGTTCTAGTCCTTATCACACTGCTTTTCCTTGCAGCACTTTGAGTGAGAATTGTTGACTTTTAACCAGAAGAGGTTGACCGTATTAGAGGCTTAAAGTCTGCTGCAAAAGATTAGGGTGAGGAAGAAAGAGAAAAGAGGCAGTGAGGAGGTGCATGAGGAAAGCATGGATGGAAAAAAGATGAAGAGGAACAAGAAGGGTGGGGTAGGGGCAGTTGGATCCAGGCTGAGAGCCAGTCACTTGCGGGTTGTCTAGCTGTCCTCAAACACTACAATCAAGATAAGAGGACTTTCCTCTCCATTTCGTGTTCTTTACTTAATAAATAAATAAATAAGACAAACCTGCCTATTTCCTCCCTGGAGAATTGAATGCGATCAGTTCTGGCCATAAAGCCCCCTGGAGAAATTCACGGTGTTCAGGAAACATTAAGAGGCTGAAAGAGAGATGGTTTCTAAATCTCAGAGGAAGAAGCTTCGCAGTGAAGCCTTGGACCTAATCATTTTATCCCTTCCCTCGGCCTGGTCACACTGCCAATTCCCCCAGCAACAGCAATCTCTCACAAAGGAAGAATCTCAGCGCCCAGGCGCCAATTCAAACCCACAATCAAATAGAAGCCTGAGTTCTCCGCTCATATAATTTCTGGTAAACACTGTCAATTTCAGACTTCCAAATGGTGAGTATATTTTTATTCATTTTAAGTTATCCTCTCTTTCATTTTCTTGGGAAATGGGACAACTGGGTAACCCGAGGGGTTTGATTTTCTGTACTTATTTATATGTTTCAACATATATATATGTTGACAGGTATATACACCTGTCAAGACATAAACTGTCCTTCGATGTTGAGACAAAGGAAGAACCATTCCTGCATGTCCCAAGTAGGATACTCACAGGCATGCGGTGTGGGGACATCCTTGCTTTTAAGCTCTGTAACAGATTAAAGGCAGAACTGGAACAAGTTTAGCAGGGAGAGAACATTAGCAAATGAATGAATTTTTCTCTGTTTACAAAACAAATGTGTTTTCTATCGGCTGGGCAGGCAGTCTTCCTCCGTTGCAGACCATTAATAAATGAAACTCTATTTGGTTTTCACAGGCCTATTTGTCATCAGTGTCACACCGATGGGCAGGCTGGTGCTGTGGAAGACTCTGGGGTCAGAAAGCCAGCGATTCTGATGCTCGGCTCCAGCACTCACTACATCTGTGGACTCTGGTGCATTTCTTTATCGGAGCTGAGCCTCTCCTTTAACATCTGATCAACTGAAGTGACAGAATCTAATGTGTCCTGTTCTCGCATGGGTTGAATAAAATCATCCGTGCAAAGTGAGTGGCACCATGCCTGACCCTGGGTAGGCATTCAATAAATCTTCCCACCTTCCAAAAAAGAAACTTTGTAATTTAAACAACTAAAAGCCAGGAATAGCCCTGCCCCAGGCAACATAATATTTCACCACTGCAACTGGATTACAAGCAAAAGGGTAATTCGTGAAGTTGTTGACCTGTGTTCCCCCGGGGCCATAGCAGCACGTTGGTTTCATAAAGAGAACGAGAGGTGACCCCTTTCAGCAGCTGTGCCCTGCCTGAGTCAGGAGAGTTCACCTGGGGTCCCTGGCCTTCTCCTGCCCGTGTCCAAGAACTGTAGGTCTCAGGCTGCCCACCTGAAAGCTGACATTTAAAACAGAGGGCATAGAGAGAGCCCTCAATCTTGTTCTGTACAAACATGGCTGATCACCTCATTTAGGAATCTAAGACCTGCCCGACTGCTGGTTGGAAATGTGACTGCTGCTCTTAAGTTCCTCTGATCCCACTGCCCATGGCCTCCGACCTGGTGACAACAGCTAGGCTCCCAGCACTGGACATGGCTGGTCCATCTGAGGAAGCGGCAGGCAGAGAAATAAGTACATGGGCCTTGCAACCAGGAGGAGATTTCAATACCCGGGTTCACTATTTGAAATCTCAGTTTTCTCCTCTGTAAAATGACACTAGCAGGGCCTCCATCCCAGGAAAGCTGGATTTTCAAATAACATAAGTATTGGCTAGCTGGGACGTGGTAGACCAGTTCTCTACCTCCCTTCCCATCATTGCTCTGTTTACAAAACACTTTCAGAGCCAGAGGTGTCACCCCAACTCTGTTTGGAGGATATAATTACTCTTCCTTCATATATTTGGTAATAGAAACTGAAGTGCAGTGAGCTTCTGGGACCTGTTCAAGTGGCATTTAGTAAGTGGCAGAGCTGGGCTGTGAACCTTGGACTTCCAATCCTAGAAGTGAGATTCTTTCACTTCCAATTCAAGAAGTGAGGCTGGCAAGTGCCTCAACACATTAGCGTCATGGACAAGCATTTTAGAATCTAAGAGCTACAATCACCCTTAGAGAGTCCAATCTTCCCATTTTAAACGTGGGAAAATGAGTCCCAGAGAGTGAATTAATGTGCCTGGCTCACACCATTGTCTGAGGCAGAACTTGATCTCATCTCTGCCCCTCTTTTCATCCCCAAAGCCAGGTTCTTCGCTATAGAACTAAAGTCGCTGACTGGGGGTGTGTGGGCTGGCTTGGTCGCAGCCCTGTTTTATGCTCACTCACAGTTTGCTATAATCTTCCCTCCCCGTCGTCTTCTCTACAGCTGCTATACACGTGGGCATTATCTTCCTGGCCCCTGCAGACATTTGAGACTGCACCTCCTACTTTACGGAAAGCAATTTTTAACTTGAATAAACAGATTCTAAAAGCAGCTAAATACAGCCCAACAGTGATGTGTTTTTCAAGGTTGGCTTTTATTCATCGAATTTGACAAATTAAGAAATTGAGACTCAGAGAAGTTGAGCAACTGACCCAAGGTCTCACAGCTCAGGAAGGCAGAGCCGGGGTTCAGCCTGGCGCATCTGACCCCTGCTCTTTCCCCTGCCCTGAGCTGCAGCTTACAGCCCTCAGAGCTGAGCTCCAAGACAACAAATTTACACTGCATGCCTTCACTTTCATTCAAATGAATCCCTCAGTATACAATGACTCTAGGCAAGTTTGCCAAGAACCAGTTCCCTGAATGACCAGCTTGCAAAACAAACAAACAAACACTAAAACAAAACCATTCTCAAAATGGCATAAGGCTTCAGAGTGAATCTTGATATCTATTAAAGCGAATCAGTTCTCTTTCTTTTCCATCTCCTCCTTTTTCAAAAACACTTGGCTACTCTTGGCCCTTTACCCTTCCACATGAATTTTAGGTTCAGCTTGTCATTTCCACTGAAAAACCCTGTTAGGGTTTTGATTGGAATAGCTTTGAATCTATAGATGAACTGGGGAGAAGAGGCATCTTTATGACATTGAGTTTTCCTGTTCATGAATAGGGTATTACAGTCTCCATTTATTCAGGTTTTTCTTTTATGCTTTTTAATAAAGGTTATGTAAATATCTATTTTTTTCTTCTGTAAATTTCCCGCAGGAGAAATTCCTTCAACAAGAATCTACTGAGCACATAGCATATGCGAGGCCAAAACTGGCCCATCCCATGTGAATAAAGTTTCCTATTTTTTCAAACTTTAACCACCTTGGTTATTCTAGTGCCAGTTTCACAAGCGGCTCATGAGCCTTCATTTGGGGTTGCTAACAATTACATTTTAAACTTTGAGCATTTCTGACTGCTGACAATACACAGAAGGAACAGGTTCCCGGGACCCATGGACTCATCCTCTGTCAGAATGTCTCCTCCCTGGTAGTTTTGGGTGTGTTGTTTCAACTTCTCTCAAAGTGAAAAAGCTATTTAAGCCCCAAAGACTTTCCAAACTTCACCGTGTGTCTTCCATCACCGTGTTGCCACATACAGGGCTCTGAGCCCTAATATTGGCAGTACTGGATTCTGTTAATTAGCCATTTTTCTTTCTTAAATGCAAGCATCTGATTAGCAATGAGATCACACAGGCCTTACTTAAAGCGATTAGTAGTAAATACTTGAGCTTTGTTCAATGAGGTGAGATCTCGGAGCCTTCATCATGTGGGAAAGAAAAAGAAACTCCAGAAAGGATAGACTGGCTGTTCCTGTACTTACTCTACTCCCAGCACCTAGTCTGTTAAACGGCAGTGGGGTTTCCAAAATAAATGTTTCTTAAAGAGAAGCAACAATGCTGGCCTGAAAACTGGGTCATCTCCCAACTTCTTTTATCTATTCAGCAAATAGGTGTTGAGGGCTTACTATGTACCAACACTGGGCTAAAGTGCTGGGATACAAAAGATCACAAAGATAGTCATGGTCTTTGCCCCCACGCTCATGTAGTCTGGTGTGGAATATACACAAATCAACTTTTATCAAGCAATAAATAAAAAGCTTGATTAATATTATGATAAAGAAAAACAGAGAGGAGGCACACTTAAGACACAGGAGTTTAGGGGAAGGAGGGGTGATGCAGAAAAGGACCCTGGAAGAGGTGATTGCTAACTTGAGAAAGTAAAGGAAGGTTAGCATACCTACAGAATGAATAAGAAAGTGGGGGAGTGGTAAAGAGAGATGAGATAGGAGAAATAGGTGAGGGCAGATCAGGCAAGGAACACGAGTGAGCCATGTTCAGGAATTCAGACTTTATCTAAGGACAGGGACATCATGGGGGTTTTTATTCAGGAAGATGACATGATCAGATTTGCTTTTGGAGAGTTCATCAAGGAAACAATGAGGGGGACAGATTGAGATTGGGAGGTGAGGAGGTGGGAAGTCCACTTAGGCGGCCACTTCAGTAGTCCATGCAAAGGATGATGATAATGGCTTCCAGTAGAGTAAAGTTACCAGGAATAGATGAGAAAGTTGAAGCCCAGAAGGGACAAGTGACTTGCTCTCCATACGCCAATGGAATGGTAAAGCAGGATTTTGGATAAGTTCAGTAGGGTCCAAAGCCTATCTTTTTACTGTACCCAGTTTTCCTACCATGTATAAGGGACAAGTTAGTCTTGGGAGATTAAGGAAGGATTGAGTGGAGTGGAAAACGGACTGGAAGGAGAACATCCTAGAAATGGAAAGACCTACTAGGAGCCTGTTGCAATAGCACACAAAAGAGGAGCTCAGGAAAAAAGAGAAGGGAATGAATACTGGTTGATTGGTACAGAAGGAGGTAGTCTACAGCAGTGCTTCTCAAATTTTGAAGTGCATAAGAATTCTCTGGAGATCTTATTAAAATGCAGATTCTGAGTCAGTAGACCTGGGGTGGGGCCTGAGATTTTCCATTTCTAAAAAGCTCCACAGTGAGGTCAGTGCTGCTGGTCCAGGGCCCATACATTGAGTAGCAACAGTAGAGCAGCGGTTAACAGCGCAGTGTTTAAGTCAGACAGACCAGGAACTGAATCCTGGTATTGGTATATTGGTACATATTCACAATGTGACCTTAAGGAATGTATTAGTTTCCTAGGGCTGCTATAACAAAGTACCCCAAACTCAGTAGCATAAACAACAGAAAGCTATTTTCTTACAGTTCTGGAAGTTAGAAATCCGAAATCAAGGCATCAGCAGGGCCATGCTCTGTCTGATGGCTCTAGGGGAGAATACTTCCTTGCCTCTTCCAGCTTCTGGCTTTTGCCAGCAATCTACAGCATTCCTTGGCTTGTAGACTCATCATTCCAGTCACATGGCTGTCTTCCCCCTCTCTGTCTTCACACTGTCTTCCCTCTGTGCATGTCTGTGTCCGTACCATGATCTCTCCTTTTTATAAGGATGCCAGTCAAATTAGATTAGGGCTCACCCTAATGACCTCACTTGTACTTGATTACCTTTGTAAAGACCCTACTTCCAAATAAGGTCATATTCTGAGGTACTGGGTGTTAGGACTTCAACATACCTTTTGGAGGGGGGGATATAATTCAACCCATAACAGGCAAGTTATTGCACGACTCTGAGCCTCAGCTTCTTTATCTGTACAGTGGAGATAATGATTCTTCCTTTATAGGGTTAAATTCAATGAAATAATAGATGTAAAGTGCCAACACACAATAAGGGCTCAAGCCATTAATAGTTAAGAATTACTAGGCACTAGGACTTCCCTGGTGGCACAGTGGTTAAGAATCCGCCTGCCAATGCAGGGGACACGGGTTCGAGCCCTGGTCTGGGAAGATCCCACATGCCATAGAGCAATTAAGCCTGTGCACCGCAACTACTGAAGCCCGCCTGCCTAGAGCCCGTGCTCCGCAACAAGAGAAGCCACCACAATGAGAAGCCCGCGCACCGCAATGAAGAGTAGCCTCTGTTCTCTGCAACTAGAGAAAGCCCACGCCCAGCAATGAAAACCCAACGCAGCCAAAAAATAAAGTTTTATTAAAAAAAAAAAAGAATTATAGGCACTTAAAATACATGTCACTTAAACATCACAACTGCTGCCCTGTGATGCAGGTGTCATCATTCTCACTGGATAGCAGATGAGACTGAGTCTCAATGTGAGTCCCAACAAGGATAAGAAACTTGCACAAAGTCTCACTAACATTAAGATTTAAAATCCGGTTTTCTCCAAAGGGCCTGACTAGGGGATGTGGCAGCAGAGGTAGAGTTAAAAAATCTCTCCTACAGAGGCAACAGCAGAGAAAGATGATGATTATTTTTATTTAATCATGCAGCCACACGTGCCGAATACAGATTCTGGTTTCAAAGTGCCCGAGGCGTTCAGAAAGCTCAGGGGTTGGAGGAAAGAGGGGGCAAAGGACAGATGATATATGGAGTCCAGTGGATTCATCATGTTCATTGGCATCTGTCATCTTTTTTCATGTTTTAAGGTTGCATCGGCATTTTTTAATAGGCCATAGAAGTTCACAATCAAACTTTCAAAGCTAAAAATACCTCCATGCCATCCCGGAAAATAATTTTTTTTTTCTGAAAAACAAAACACCTGAGTGTTTTCCAGCCAACAAAGAGAAATGTGTAGGCTGTGATGAGTAATTGAAACTACTTTTGTCTGTTTGCAATAAACATTTGCAAAACACATTATCCTTTTGACATTTCTGTTAGGATTGCTCATACTCTATTTTCTGCGAAATGCCTCCCATCCTTACTGGGTTCCTGTAATTACCTCTTTGGAAGAAGACCATCTCAGGCCTTCAGAGACATTATCAATTTTAAACAGTTGATCCCTAATATTTATTGACGTTGCTGTTTATACTTAGCTATCTCTTGAGGGGGAAGAAGCAATGCCAACTTAAGAAACTATACAAAGATTTGGATAGCCTGATATCTAGCCAGAAGAATGATAGCGATGGAGAAGGAGGTGGCAGTTAGAACATATTCCTTCCTTTTTTGTCAAGTCTATGTTCATTGCAGGGCCCAGTAGGGGTAAGGAAGTTACACTGCCTGGGCTTTGTCATTTTCAAGCTGTGTGGCCTTGGAAAAATTGCTTAAACGTTCTGTGTCTTAGTTTCCTCACCTGTGAAACCAGGAGAATAACAGCACTGATTCATAGATTTGGCTGTGAGGATTAAGGAATTTAATATGTTTAAAGAACTTAATTATGTGTATATTATCATATGCACTCAATAAAAGGTAATTATGATTGTGGTTATGATTAGTTGGCATGAAGAACGATAGCCTTGAAGTCAAAAGATGTTGCCACTTACTGACTGCGGAATCTCCTTGGTTTCACCCGAAAAATGGACCTATGCAGTGTCCATATCATGCAGAATATTATAAGCCACAGTACAAGTCTTTTTTTTTTTCCAAATTGTAATGGGCTGCACCTGAGACGCCTTTTAGCAGGGGAGTTAAATGGTCAGATTAGCATTTTACAAGATTATTCCTACTGCTCTTTGGAGAATAGGCTGGGCGAAGGGGATGCTAAGAAACCAGGTAGGTGAGACATGACAGGGGCCCATGATGGTGAGGGAGAGGTTGGAACAGAATGGACTCAACCTGTAAATTGCAGACAGACTCCCCAGGACTCAGTCATGGAGGGGGGATGTGAAGGACGATTCCTGGGTTTCGAGACAACCAGACGGAAGGGCAGCTCATTGAAATGGATGCAGGTATCTACACTTACTCTGGAGCAGAAGCAGAGAGAACCCAGAAGGAAAGGAATAGAAATGTGCGTAGCGAGAAGAAGAGGAAAGGGAGGAAGACGAGGGACAGATTTGTGGAGAACCTAAACTCCCCACAGGGTGTTGAAGAATGGCACCGCAGGTTGACAGTGCGCCCAATCAAGGCTCGCAGGAGAGGACACTGCCGTATTAGAGGGACGCCGCACCTGTCACTTCGCACAGAACAATACAGCTTCGAATGGGTACTTAGTCACATTATTTAAGTGTGGCCTTGCCACCAAAATACATGATGATGTCCTACGGCACAAAAAAGGACTTATTTTGTATCACTGCATATGTTTAGCCCAGTCCCATGTGTATAACAGAGTTCTGGGTAAATGCTCCTTGAATTTGTAAAGTTGTTGGATAAAAGACAAAGCATTTATTTGTCATCAACACTTGGGAGCCTCTGTTAAGCTCTGGGAGTACAGAAGATGAAAGAGACAGATCCCGTGCCCTTAAGGCCATGGATCTTCCCTGGCAGTCTTTCCTTTCCTCCTCTCCTTGCCCTCCCCTCTCCTCTCTTCTTTTTTCCTTCTCTTCTTCCCCTACCTCTCTCTCTCTCAATTTCTGTCTGCTGTCTGCTGTTTCTCTCTCTCTCTCTCACACTCACATGCACACACACTCCCCATACTGCACCAAAAGGGGAAATCAGCAGCCTGGAGTCCAAAACTGAACTTTTCTGCAGATAGAAACTAGGTCTGCTCAACGTGTCTGCTATCCTCCTTAGATCAACAGGCTAACCATGGCGTGTCCTCCTCACACTGATGGCAAAGTGCAAGAAAGCAGACAAGCCCAATTTGAAGCCTCTGCCGGCAGCACATCTGCTAACATCTTGTTGGCCAAAGCAAGTCACAAAGGCAGAGTCCAAAGTCAAGGTACAGGCATGTACAACCTGCCTCCAGCAAGAGAAGCTATAAAATTCGTTGATAAATGGCATAGGTACAAGGATGGAAACATGGTTACCTCGGATAAGTCTTTTCCATCCTCCAGGTGTCATCCACAGTGTGAAATGCAGTCCTCAAATAGCACACAAAATGATTTTAGGTGGCACATGAAACTTAGTGAATTCTTGGATATGGTATTAAATAATATTAAGCATATAAACTAATGATGATTCATGTTTTTAAAATTGAAGTATAATTGATTTACAATGATGATTCACTACTGAATTTGCTTTCAACATTGCCAATTACCTTAAGGAGAAAGTCTGAGTTCACGCCTTTAACAAGCCCATGACCCTTGCTGATTTCCCATTTTAACAATGAGCTAGCAGGCCACAATGTCAAGCTAAAATTTCAAAAGATTGCTTTGTTTTCATTTTATTTATTTGTGACCATTTTGCCTTTATAGCAAGTGATGCTGACGTCTCGTTAGTTATCTACATAAAATTTCATTAAAAATACATGTATTGGGACTTCCCTGGTGGCGCAGTGGTTAAGAATCCGCTTGTCAATGCATGGAACACGGGTTCGAGCCCTGGTCTGGGAAGATCCCACATGCCGCGGAGCAACTAAACCCGTGCACCACAACTACTGAGCCTGCGCTCTAGAGCTCACAAGCCACAACTACGGAGCCCACGTGCCACAACTACTGAAGCCCGAGCGCCTAGAGCCAGCACTCCACAACAAGAGAAGCCACCACAATGAGAAGCCCGCGCACCACAACGAAGAGTAGCCCCCGCTCGCCACTAGAGAAAGCCCGTGCACAGCAACGAAGACCCAATGCAGCCAAAAATAAATAATAAATTTTAAAAAATACATGTATTTAAATAAAGATGTGAGCCTATTTAAAGAAAATATAAAGCAAATTATTGGCAGCATGTAGATGGCAGAAAATCATGGCTATGGGGCTTGAAGTCTGGTAAATTCTGATCACTGCCAACTTCATTGCTCCAGCTGTGGTCTTCACTTATACCCCAAGGGTTTTCCAGAGGAAGATGAGCAGGAAGGGGTTTGTCCTTCTCTTCCAGAGGTTCCTAAGACTTTTCCTTCCCCCTCCCCTCTAAATTCCAGGGGCCCAGCTGCTAATACGACTGCCCAGCCAGATCTATTTGACTGACATGCTCATGCCTACACAGCAGCCAGAGTCAGTCTCCCAGGGCTGTCCCTGCCCTTGGCATTGTGACACATGGGCCCAGATTCCAAATGTCATGTCGCATCTCCTTATGGCACCAAAGCACCCTTGTGAGCAGGAAACCCTAACAGATGGCTGAAATGCCTTCAAAAAGACTCCCCCAGACAGCCTGGGAGATGCACGGAGCCCTGTCATTAGTGATGGGTTGCAACATACGCTCAGGAAAAAATGCCAGAGGGAAGAGTGGTTCCTGCACCACCGCATCCACGGAAAGCTTCTTCAAATGCTGCGTAGCAGCTGCCTTAGACAGAGTGCCATTTGCTTTTCTAAAATATCTATTAAATCCCTGATCCCTCTATCCTTGTTTCCCTGGATGTTTAATGGTCCTAAGAGGGTGTGAGGGAAAACTTTTTACTGACATTGAATATTTCATCAAAAAGCAAATGAGGGCGGCAGAGTGGTTGAGAGTCCGCCTGCCGATGCCGGGGACACGGGTTCGTGCCCCGGTCCGGGAAGATCCCACATGCCGCAGAGCGGCTGGGCCCGTGAGCCATGGCCGCCGAGCCTGCGCGTCCGGAGCCTGTGCTCCGCAACGGGAGAGGCCACAACAGTGAGAGGCCTGCGTACCGAAAAAAAAAAAAAGTAATAAAATAAATAAATAAATAAAATAAAAGCATTAATTTTCTTTTACTGAAATAAAAAAAAAAATCACTACTTTGCCCATTTTCATTTCACTGGTGACCAACAGCACGCTGTGGACCAGGATTTGGGAACTGCCGTTCTTAGACTGGGAAACTTCTACTCAGCCTGCCAATCTTCAGGAAATCATGACTTTCTCTGGGATTTTCCAAAGCTGAGTCCATGCCATGCAACTCCCCGCCCACGACCCTTTGTTTCCGGACCACCCTAAGAGAAGCCCTTTATCTCTGATCCCACTGCGCTGTGACACCTGGTACTACTACCCAAGGCAGGGATGGTGGATTCAATGCAACAATTCATTCCAACAGCTACTGACCATGTTCCTCATGGGGGCCAGGCCGTGAGTGAGGCATCAGACGTGCAGAAGTGAAAGGTACTAGCCCTTCCCTTAAGTGGCTCACATTGTAGTGGAAGAGACAATAGAAATGGTATAAGTGGGCCCTGCCACCCATTCCATACTCCCTCCCTCTTTGTCAAATGGGCAAAGGAAATGATGAATAATGCTACACAGGCTAAATCACATAATCCATATTTCTATTCAATGTGGGGAACCCCAAATGGGATCAAATGATTGAATTCTCCTCCCCAAAGCTATTTCAAATGCCTATTCTCTTTAGAAGGGCGCCACAGGAACACAGAATGCAGGATGCAGAAAGAGGGCACTCAGAATGCAGCCACTAAGTTTGCAGACCTCATGGTAGGGAGACAAACCCCTTGAGTCAGGCAGACTTGGTTCTTAAAGTGTGTTTTAAATATATGCTTATGCAAAGGCTGCGATCTCACTGACTCTTATACTAAGAACCCAAAGGAAGCGACCAGTGTCAGAGCATACACAGAAAAACAGCAGCATGAGACAAAGGGAGGCAGCCAACAGAATCCGGGGGGAGAGATGTAGACCACACCAAAACAGAAATGGTTCAAAGGGAGCGGAAGCAGGCAGTCGATTTCAGAACACACTGAACAGTATGCAGAGCTGCAGACCATGGTAGGAGGGCTTTCATTCCTAAGAGTGTGTTTGGTTTTCATTTAACTTCTTTGCTGTTCCCATAAAGTCCTGAGTTAAGACAACCTCTCTGGTCATTTTTGCACAGCAAAATCTGAACCGAGTGGATATCACCAGGTACCTACAATTAGCAGCTTTCTATCAGGTAAGTAGATAGGTAAGTAATAGTAGCCGCTCTTGTGGAGGATCCAAGGACTATCACAGATGTTCTCTCAACACATGTGATAGTGATATTCCCTTTTCAGTTGAGAAGCCAAAGCACAGAGAGGCTAATTACCTTGACCAAGAACACAAAGCCAGTGATGGGTACCCGGGACTTTGCTGAGAGCACTGAGAGCTCAGAGGAAGCAACCGGTCCCAGTCCCAGAGGGACTCTAGGTATCAGCTGCCATTCTGAGCCCAGTCTTGGGTTTTTGATACATCAAAACTGAAAGCTGTGCTCCACAGTTTATAGGTTCCCAAACCAACAGAAGATTCATAAAGATGATCGAATGGTTGGAAAATATCCCTTATTCCTCTCGCGAGGGGGTACTGTGATTAGTATTGATACAAAGAAGGGATGGATGACATAAATTAGGAACTTGGAAAACATAAATGAATTTTAGAAGGGATCAGAAGATATGACATAGAAAGGAATTCAAAAGTTATCCTAGATGAAAATACTCAGGTACATAGGGACATAATGTTACAGTTATTTTGCCCAACAAATTAGTAACAGAGCAGTGATTAGAATTCATTTCTCTGATATCCTAGCCCAATATTCACACCAACCACATCTGGCATTTAGAGGATGCTCTACCAACAGATGAAGAAGACTATGGACTATAAAGAAAATTTCATCAGAGAGAGAAAGAATAATTTTCCTCCAGAGTCCAGACTTTTAAGGGCACTGCATTTTGTTGTCAAGGAAGGCTGGGGGGACATATTCCCTGGGTAGATATCTAAAGGAGATTCTTTAGCTGTAGTCCTAGGCAGAGAACCAGAATACACCCAACAACTGGTCCATTTTAGTTCCTGGAGCAAGGTCTGTCATCAAGTCCTAGATGACAGCTTTAATACTATTCCCAAGTTCAAAGGTTTCACTCTCTTATCTGCTGCTTCTAAAGCCCTGGGCCTTTGAGCGTTGGTTTTCTAAGGACAAGTCTCAGGCCCCTGAGGAGTGTGAAAGCGGATTCCATTTCCACTCAGACGACAGCCTCACGTGAGAGCATATCCAGAGGTAACAATTTTCTCGTAAATCTGCTCTAATCAGGCTTCACCCCACCACCTCTACCGTACCAAAGCAGCTTGTGTCAAGGTCACCAGTGACCTCCTTGTTACTTAACCCAATGGTCAGTCCTCAGTCCCTACTGACTGTCAGCATCACGCCACACATCTGGTCAACCTCCTACATGAAGGACCTTCTTCACTTGACTTTCGGGAGGCCATTCCCCCTTGGTTTTTCTCTCCTCCCTGGGTACCCTTTCTTAGTCCCATTTTGCTGGTCCCTCCCACCTCCTCAACCTCTAAACATCGGAGTTTTCCAGGTCTCCATCCTTGAACACTTTTCCTTCTCTACCAAGACTCACTCCTAGCTCGCGTGCCACAACTTCTGAAGCCCACATGCCTAGAGCCCGTGCTCCGCAACAAGAGAAGCCACCACAATGAGAAGCCCACGCACCGCAACGAAGAGTAGCCCCTACTCGCCGCAACTAGAGGAAGTTCGTGCACAGCAACGAAGACCCAACAACAAAGACCCAATGCAGCCAAAAATAAATAAATAAATAAATAAATTTATTTAAAAAAAAAAGACTCACTCCTTAGGTGACCTCAGCCAGTTTTATGGCTTAAATATCATTTATCCGGGGACAACTTCCAAATTTAGTTAGCCCTACCTTCAGAACACAGCCTAACCACTTTTCACCACCTCCAATACTACCACCATCATTCCTTGCCTGGACTATAGTTACTTTGTTTCCCTCCCTGTCCCCACCCACGTGCCCTTAGAGTTTATTTTTCACGCAGCAGCCAGAGTAATGTTTTCAAAGCATAAGGCAGAAAGACGTCATTCCTTCATGCCTCTGCCCACACATCTCTGGTGGTTTCTTATCTCAGAGTAAAAGCCAAAGCCTCCATTAAATCTCTCATGCATCATGCTACCCCTCTGCTTCCAGCTCACCCTACACTAGATGCACCGGTCGCCTGGCTATTCCTCACGCAGGCCAAGCGCAACTGGACCTCAAGGTTTTCCCACCTGCCCTTCCCTCTGCCTGCAGTGCTCTTATCCCGGATACAGTTTGCTCGTTCCTTCACTCCCTTCGGGTCTCCATTCCAATGTGATCTTGTCAATAAGGCTTCCCTTGATCACCCCGTGTTATATAGCAGCTCCCCTCCCTCCTCTGTGTTCTCACTACGTCCCTTATTTCCGTAGCAGTTACCATGGTTGTACAAACCATCAATTCACTCTTCTGTTGTCTTCCCCACTAGAAAATAAACTCCATAATCATTGGGGTTTTGTTCATTTTGTTCACTGCTCTTTCTCTACCACCTCAAATAATTTCTGGCACAGAGTAGCTACTCAATAAATAGTTACTGAATGAAAGAACCAAATTAGCAAAACTTGTCCAAGATCTGTAATCAAATTCAGGAAGCAATCCATTTAAAGCACCATGGAAAGCAGAAGCCTCCGTTCCCCACATCTGACTGCTCGAGAATCAAAGCCTCCTTTCCTCCTCCATCTGTACTCTAGGCTCCCTGAAGGATTCAATTCCTCACAAAAGTATTAAACATGAACCATATCTTATATAATCAGGCATCGTGGTTAAGAGTTGAGGTGCTTGATCTAGGCTGCCTAGATTCAAATCCCAGCTTCTATCTCTTACTTGCTGTGTGTCCTTGGGAGAGTAACCTAACTTCTCTGTGTCTCATATTCCTTCTCTGCAAAATGGTGATAATGTTAGTACCTACCTCATGAAGTTGCTATAAAGATTAAAGAAGATGTATTACATTTAAGGTACTTAGAAAAGAATCTGGTACATAGCGAGTACTTAAGTGTTAACTCAGGTTATTACTAACAACATACTGTCCAAATAACGCTCCTTTTTGTTCCCCAAGAAGCTTTAAGGGGATCTAAATATATACCATATGTATGTATTTATTATTAATTAGGTAGGTATATAGGTGATATATATGTATGTATATATGCATTTATTTAAATTCCATTCCTTTTTTGATGTCCAGCCTCTTATTTTCCTCATAAACCCTGAAGCAGAGCTCAGCACTTCTTCCCAAAGAATCTACTTCACCAAATATTAACGAGCAATACTAAAGAGAGGGTTTATGTCACATATCCCACCAAAATAATGTAAAAGATCTTCATTAGATAGTTCTCTTCTACACCAAAATTGCTCGAGCCATACAATCAGCCAGCTTCTCCCTTTCTGCTTCTCCTCGTGGTTCTCTGCTGCTTCCTCCAGGATAACTTGGCCCCTTCACCTGCGCGCGCATTGCCCCTCCCCCACCCAGTCTTTCTCTCTGCTGCCCCATTGCATCAGGAGCCCCTGCAGGGAGCTACAGCTTCCTTGTATCTTACTCTTGTATCCTTATATCCTTGACACCTAGCAGAGGGTCTGCTATGTAGTACAGGTTCTGTGGGCTAGCAAGAGAATGAATAAGTGAAAGAATATTATATGTGAATCCATCTTCTTTTATGGAGGGGAAGTTGGGAAGAAAGAATATTAAGGGGCCTGTGGAACAGTCAGAAAGAGACCTCAGACTCTCTTGCTTCCTCCACCCCATCTACCACCAGGACCAAGTACTTCCAGTAGTGGGCTGTCCATTAAAACTTGGAATGATTCTAAACTTCCTGTCTGTTCTGAAGATCAATGTCACCCCAGAAGCCAGTTCTGGGCCTTTTCAATTGCTGCTGCCTTTCTTTCATTCCCTACAGGGAAAAACTAATCAAACATGTAAGGAAGCTTAAGAATATTCCAAGGAGATCTGATTGTTCACTGGTGGCCAGTTTCAGGAAGTGTATGCTGATGGACACAAATCCCATCGCCCACTGCCTTTCTGCACAGGCTCCATCCAGCCTGAGCAGGGACCTGCGTCTCATGGAGAGTGGCCCAAGAAATGGCTGCAGAAACAAGCCCTTGTTTTCTCCATTTATCAAAAAAAAGCCCATTCAGTGAGCAGTTTTGGGGTGTTTTAGGAAGGCCTTTCCCTTCTTCATTCTCATGGAAAAACCATAACTAGCCTCTATCCTCTGCCTATGTGGTATATCATAGTACCCTTTCCCCTGTGTCCCAGCAAGGCTGATCCTTTGCTCCTCCATCCTGTTCACTGGTCCATGGCCTTTCGCTGTAACTTCAACATTTATCATAGTCACTGCTCTCCAGCTGCAATCTTGCCCCTACAGACAATGAGCTTCTTAAGGGCAGCGTCACATGATGCCCAGTATATACCCAGGAGTCAATCAATTGGGTGAAATACATAAACAAATGGAAAACACAAGCAGGTGCACATTCCAGCTCTGATCTAAATACCTTTTTAACTAGATGAGCCTCAGTACATGAATCCGTACAGTCAATCCCCTCATTGACTGCATAAGATTGTTGAGATCATTAAATGAGCCAATAGATACAAAAAGGCTTTGTAAAGGTAAAATGCCATACGATTAGAAAGAGTTATTGTTGAAGAATATACTCCGCTTAATTTTGCATAGCATAAAAATCAAGTCCAGAACTGTTTTTTAAATACCATCCAACCTAAGTTTAACAATAAAAGAGTTGAAATAGGAAAAGAGATGAATGGATGCATTCAGAAGTGCAAATGACTTTTTTAGTTGAGAAAAGAAACAAGCAGCGGCATTTGTAGTATATTACTACAGTACAGGAGACGTCAAATTCGTGATGGGAGAGGAGAGGAAAAGAGTAGGTTATGATAGGATAGAAGAGAAGGAGAGGGCCGATAAGGGAGTTGGGAACACACAAAGATGGGTATAGCAGGAGGGGGAACCCTTATTGTCTAACACATTCTGAGTAAACGAGGTGGTGATCTTACTTCATCCTTACAACCACGCTGTGAAGATGGTATTACAACCCCATCTTCAAAATGGCAAAATCCAAAACTTGGAGACAGTAAGTGAGGTGATGCTCGAGACTGTAAGCTCTGCGAGGTCAAGAGCATTTCCCTATGCTATGCCTGGGGAAATACCTGGCACATCATAATCAACTTAGATATATTTTATGGAGGAATGAAGGAATGAATGTGGCACAGCTGTTAAGTGGCAAAGCCGGAATTTCAACCACAGGCTGATTAGGCTCAAAGCTCTTCCCACTATCCCACAATCAAGTTTATATTAAGAGTTTGTAATTTATAAAAGCTACAAGACCAGCAAAATTCAGAAAATGATGTAACTGTCCACTTCTGTGAAACAGAATAATTAGCCACCACTGAATAAACATAAATACAAATATTAACACTATGTCATAGGTCCTAAAATTTCCTAACAGGAAAGAGCTCCGGTTGACTGTACGGTAGGGTGGGTACAGGTTGGTAGTGAGTGCTGTTCTATTTAGTTATAACTGTCTGGCTTAAATGTGAATTTGGGAGAGTAGTTATCCCATAGAAGTCTCACTCCAATAACAGATGCCTATATTTTAAAAATTAGCTTTATGGATGCATAATTTATGTGAAATAAAATGAACCTATTTAGCTATATTTATTATTAAGTTTCAGCAAATGTATACATTTGTGCAGCCACCACCATCATCAAGATACAGGACATTTGAGTCCGCCTGCCGATGCAGGGAACGCGGGTTCGTGCCCCGGTCCGGGAGGATCCCACATGCTGCGGAGCAGCTGGGCCCGTGAGCCATGGCTGCTGAGCCTGCGCGTCCGGAGCCTGTGCTCTGCAACGGGAGAGGCCACAACACTGAGAGGGACCGCGTACCGGCAAAAAAAAAAAAAAAAAAGATACAGGACATTTCTATCACTCCTAAAAAGTCCTTTATGATGTTTTTCAGTGAATTTCCTTTCTCCCAGCTCCCACTCAAGGAAACCACCGATCTGATTTCTGTCATTATAGATTAGTTTTCTCTATTCTAGAAATTCATATAAATGTAATCATACCGTATGTTAGGTTTGGCCTCTGATGTATTGCACCCATAATATTAATTTTGAGATGCATCTAAGTCATTGTATGTATCCATACTTTATTCCTTTTTATTGCTGCTATTCCATTGTATGGGTTTATCACAAATTGTTTATCCATTCACTTGTTAATGGACATTTGGGTTGATTCCAGGTTTGGGCTATTGCTGTAAATAAAGCTGCTGTGAACATTCATGTGTAGGACTTAGTACAAAAATATGTTTTCATTTATTTTAGGTAAATAACAGTGGAACTGCTAGGCCTAGGGTGATAACATGTTCAACTCGATAAGAAATTGGCTGTTTTCCAAAGTGGCTATACCATTTTACCAACCACCAGCTTTGTATGAGAATTCTATTTGTTCTACATGGTTGCCAACACTTAGTACTGTCAGATGCTTTTGAAAAATTTTAGCCATTGTAGTAGACATTCTCATTGTAGTTTGAATTTGCAATTCCCTGATGATGTTGGGAATCTGTTGCAGGTTGAATTGGGTCCCCCAGAAAGATATATTGACGTCCTGACCTCCAGTATTTGTGAATGTGACCTTATTTGGTAGCAGGGTCATCACAGATGTAATCAAGATAAGATGAAGTCAAACTGGATGATTGTGGGCCCTAAATCCAGTGGCTGGTATCCTTGGAAGAAGGTCACGTAGATACATACATGCACAAACATAGAGAAGAATGTTATGTGAAGACAGAGGCAGATGTTGGAATGATGTATCTACAGACTTAGGAATGTCAAGGAAAGGATTTACCAGCAGCTACCAGAAGCTAGGAGAGAGTCATGGAAAAGATCCTTCCCTAGAGTCTTCAGAAGGAGCATGGCCCTACTGAGACCTTGGTTTTAGACTTCTGGCTTACAGACTTGTGAGAGAATAAATTTCTATTGTTTTAAGTCACCCACTTTATGATACGTAGAAAAGCCCTAGGAAACTAATACAGCATCTTTTCATGTACTGATTGGCCAACTGTATGTCTTCTTTTGTGAAGCAAATATTCAAATCTTTTGTCCATTTTTCAGTTGAATTGTTTATCTTCTTGTTATTGAGTTGTATACACACATACACATGCACATATATACACACATACAGAATGCCAGGCATACAATAGGTGTCCCCAAATAATACCTATTGTTAGGTTTGCTTCACACCCTACACACATACACACATTCTGGATACCAGTCGTTTGTTTGGAATATATTTTATGAATATTTTCTCCCAATCTATGGTTTGTTTTTCATTTTCTTAAAACTGTCTTTCAAGAGCAAAAGATATTAATTTTGGTGGAGTAAAATTTATCTGTTTTTCCTTTTATATCGCATGCTTTGTGTGTCCTAAAAATATTTACTTCAAGGTGATGAATATTTTTTCTTCTAGAAGTATTCCTCCAGAAGTTTTATAGTTTCAGCCTTTCTGTTGGGTCTATTATCCAATTCAACTGATTTTAATGTACAGTGTGAGGTGAGGATCAAGTATTTTTGCCTCCATATGAATATTCAGTTATTCTGCCGCTATTTGGTGAAATGACAGCCTTTAACTTGATTGAGTTGTTTCAACAATTCTGGTGAAAAAAGATTGAACATATATGTGTGGGTCTATTTATGGAATCTCTGTTCTGTTTCATTGAATGATATGCTCACATCAATTCTATTCTGTGTTGATTACCGAACACACAGTCTTGAAATAAAGTATTGTAAGTCCTCCTACTTTGTTCAGCTTTTCCAAAGCTGTTTTGGCTATTTTAAGCCTTTCTCAATTTCATATCAATTTTAGAACAGTCTTATCAATTTTGAGGGGAAAGGGCCTGTTGTGATTTTAATTGGGATTGCACTTAATCAATGAGTCATTTTGGAAAGAATGGACATAATAAAAATATTGATTTTCTAACCCAGCAACATGGTAAGTCTCTTCATTTGTTTGAGTATTTTAAATGTTCTCCCAGCAATGTTTTGTAGTTTTCACTGCATAGGCCTGACAATTTTGTAGTTAAACTTATTTTATGGTATTAAAGAAATTATTTCCTTGTTTACTACCAGTATATGAAAATACAATTAGTTTTGTATATTAATTTTTTATCCTGCAAGCTTGCTAAATTCACCTCTTAGTTCTAGTGGCTTTTTTGCAGATTGTTTTAGATTTTCTACATCTGTGGACATGGACTGTTCTACTTCTTTCTTTCCAGTCTCTTGTCTTTTATTTATTCATTTTTCTTACTAACTAGTACTTTTAAACTAACTAGCACTTCCAGTACAATGTTGAATGGAAGTCATGAAAGTCATCCTGATCTTATGGAAAGTGTCCAACCTTTCACCATTAAGTAAGATATTAGCTGTGGCTTTTCAATGATGCCCTTCATCAGCTTGAGTATGTTCCCTTCTCTTCCTAGTTTGCTGAGAGGTTTTATTATGAAAGTGTTGACTTTTGCTAAATGCTTCTTTTCTAATTATAGAGACGATTACATGGTTTTCTCCTTTATTCTAATTCTGTTTATATCATGAATTTCACTGATTAACTTTCAAATGGTAAACCAACCTTGTGTTCCAGAGATAACACTTGGCCATAACATATAATTATTTTTACTTACTGTTTGTTATCAGTATAAGGCTGGTCTCCTCTAAATTCCAAAAGATTTTGTGTGGAAGTGTTATAATCTTCCTTAAATGTTAGATAGAATTTGCTAGTGAGGTTATCTGCATCTGGAGTAAAGTTTATTATAAATTCAATTTCTGTAATCTATATTGGACTACTCAAGTTTCCACTTCTTCAACTATAAATTTTGTTAACTTTTGTATTGCAAGGAATTTGCCCATGCATCTAAGTTTCTGAGTTTATTGGCACAAAGCTATTCATAATATTGCCTCATTAACCCTTTAATATCTGTAGCGTCTACAGTGATGTCTCATCTTTCCTGATTAACATTGGAATTTGTGTCTTTCTCACTCTTTTCTTGATTAGTTTAGTTAGATGTTTTTTTAAAGTTTTATTTTAAGTATAGTTGATTTATAATATTATATTATTTTCAGGTATACAGCATAGCAATTCAATATTTTTATAGATTATACTCCATTTAAAGTTATTACAAAATTATGGCTATATTTCCCTGTGCTGTACAATATATCCTTTTTGTTAAAAAGCTACAGTAATCAAAAGAGTATGGTACTGGCACAAACACAGACACACAGATCAATGGGAAATAACAGACAGCCCAGAAATAAAACCACATACTTACGGTCAATTAATCTATGACAAAGGAAGCAAGAATATACAATAGAGAACAGATGATCTCTTCAAGAAGTGGTGCTCAGAACACTGGACAGCTACATGTGAAAGAATGAAATTAGAACATTCTCTACACCATATACAAAAATAAACTCAAGATATTTTTTTAATGTCATTTGTTATTTCTTCTTGACCCATGCATTATTTGGAATATTTGACATTTAAAAAATTGGTTTCTAATCTAATTCTGTTATGATTAGAAGAGATCTAATTAGAAACTGATTTTATGGCTCAGAATATTGTTTATCCTGGTGCACCTGAAAAAAAATGTGTATTCTGCTGTTGTGTGTTGGTTGCTAGCGTTGATCAAGACTTCTATATTCTTACTGATTTTTTTGGTGTGTATATTTATCTTATCAATTACTGAGAGAGGAGCACTATAATTTCCAAATTTAACTGCCGTCTTGTTAATTATTCCTCTCAGTTTTTATTCAGTTTTTGCTTTACATATTTTGAAGCTCTGTTATTAGATCACTAAACATTTAGGATTGTTATATATTCTTGACCCTTTTATATTATGAAGCGTTTATCCACAAGTGGTACTATGTCTTGTCCTAGAGTATACTTTGTCTAATATAAATGTAGCTTCTCTACTTTTGTTACGATCTATGTAGTCCAACTTTTAATTTTAACCTGTGTTTTTATATTGAAAATGGGTTTCTTATAGACAGCATGTAGCTAGGTCTTATTTTTAATCCTGCCTCTATTTTTAATTCTCTGCCTCTTCATGTGCATGTTTATACTAGTTACATTTAATGTAGTTACCAACATGGTTGG
This sequence comes from Lagenorhynchus albirostris, assembly GCF_949774975.1. Lineage (NCBI taxonomy): Eukaryota > Metazoa > Chordata > Mammalia > Artiodactyla > Delphinidae > Lagenorhynchus > Lagenorhynchus albirostris. Next base: position 137,607,825 of record NC_083096.1, on the reverse strand, counting down.
ATTTAAGTCTACTGTCATGCTGTTGGTTTTTATATGTTATCTGTTCAATTTTTTTTCTCCTTTTCTCCCTCTTTGTTGAATATTTTTCTTATTCCATTTTATCTCTGCTATTACCTTATTAGTTATAACTTTCATTGTTTATTTGGTTACATATTTGTTTACTTATTTATTTTGGTGGATGCTCTAGGGTTTACAATATATGTCTTTAACTCATCACAGTCTAATTTCAGATGATATTATACTATTTCATATATAAGAATACTACAACAGTATACTTCCATTTCCCCCTTGCATCTGTTGTAATATTGTTGTCATATGTTTTACTTACACATATATTGCAAACTTAACAATACCTTGTTCTTTTAGCTTTAAATAGTTTATTATCTTATAATGAAAAGATCATCCTCCCTCCCTCCTTCACTTCCTTTCTTCCTTCTTTCCTTCCTCCTTCCCTCCCTTCCTTTCTTCCCCCTTTTCTTCTCTCCTTCCTTTCCTTTCTTCCCCCTTCCCTTCCTTCCTCCCTTCCTTCCTTCTTCTTTCCTTCCACAAATATTCTCCAGGGAATGGTGAATCAGAAGTAAAGACCAGAAGAGACCCTGCCGGCATTGAGTTTACCTTCTGATGAGGATAAATATGGGGACAAATAAGTAAAAAAGATATTTCAGATACTGGAAAATTCTATGAAGGAAATAAATGAGTGATGTGATCAGACAGTGACTGAGGAGAAAAACTTTATATACGGCCATCACGAAAGTCCTCTCTGAGGAACTAACAATCAAGCTAAGACCTGAACAAGAAGTAACCAAGACTATAAAGAGAGCAAAAAAGCACTGCGTGTAGAGGGCTCAGCAACTGCGAAAGCTCGAGGTGAGAAAGAGCACATTTATTATAGAAACAGAAAGGTCAATGTGACAGAAGCAAAATGGAAAAGGGGATTAGTGGTACAAGGTAAACTTGGAGAGACAGGGAGGGGGGAACCAATTCACATGGGCCCTATGGGCCAAAGATAAGGGTTATGTTATGTGTCATTGAAAGCCTTCATAGAGGTTTTATTGTTTGTTTTTGTAAGCAGAAGAGTAATGATAAATACAATTTCTGGTTTTTCAAAATATAATTCCATCTCCTTTATGAAAATTCTTAACAATGTTATAATTTTAAAGGCCTATTGATAAAATTTAAATTGAATTTCACCAATATTTATTGAGTAGATACTATATGCCATGTGTTTGGAGAACAGAAATAGATAAGATTTCCTATGACTGCCTGAATCTCAAAATCATGTTCAGAAGCCAGACATAGGCCAAGTCACTGTGACTGCTTCCCCATTACTGAGCAGAGAAGAGGAAAATGTTCAGTGTGTTAAAAATAGATGTTAAGTCTGAAAACTTTCTACCCAGAGACAGTTTTCCTATCACACCTTCCCTCTCTAGTTTATCTATGGAGACTATGTACATGTCCCCAGCAGGAAGAGAGGTCTGATATATTGTACAACATGAAGAATATAGCCAATATTTTATAGAACTATAAATGGAGTATAACCTTTAAAAATTGTGAATCACTATATTGCACACCTGTAATTTATATAATATTGTACAACAACTATACTTCAATTAAAAAAAAAGTGATCAAAGAGATGGGTCCAACATAATGACCAATGCAGCCAAAAATCATGAGGGGATGTTGGAAGCACTGGGTGAACAGGAAATTCACATGGTCTCAAAGTATCATCTCACAGATTGCCCATAAATTACGAAGGGGAAAACGTACCTTTACAGTGAAGAGATCTGATGGTCACAACCTACCCAAGAGCTCAAACTTAGCATTTCCAAGGGTAAGACAACCTGACAATATGGACCTCTGATGTGACACAATAGGACGTACACACTACCTACATGCTATTCTTGACAAAATGTTTCATGAGGAAACAGACAAATCCAAAAAGTGGAACATTCTTCAAGACAACGGTTCTAACTTGGAGGGTATTATGCTAAGTGAAATAAATCTGACAGAGAAAGACAAATACTGTATGTTATCTATGTTTATACTACTATGTATAAAACAAAGAAGCTACAAGGATATATTGTATACCACAGGGAATATAGACAATATTTTATAATAATTATAAATGGAGTATAACCTTTAAGTTTGTGAATCACTATTTTGTACACCTGAAACTTAAATAATATTGTAAATCAACTGTACCTTAATTTTTTTTTTTTTTTTTTTTTTTTTTTTTGCGGTACGTGGGCCTCTCACTGTTGTGGCCTCTCCCGTTGCGGAGCACAGGCTCCGGACGCGCAGGCTCAGCGGCCATGGCTCACGGGCCTAGCTGCTCTGCGGCATGTGGGATCTTCCTGGACCGGGGCACGAACCCGCGTCCCCTGCATCGGCAGGCGGACTCTCAACCACTGCGCCACCAGGGAAGCCCTGTACCTTAATTTTTAAAAGTCAAAAATAAAAAAAAAAAGAATCACACACAAAAAAGGAGAGAGATCTGAGACTACCAAAACCATTATATATATATTTTGTGTATATATATATATATATATATTTTTTTTTAACCTGACAGTTCTAATCTCTCCATACTGCTTACTAAAGACTAACCCTGAGACAGAAGAATGATGTTTTGAGCTATAAAAGAAAAAAGTCATAACTAAATGGATTTTAGCTTGAGGAATGGGCAGAGCTAGATAATCCTCTGGAGGTCATGGTGGGGGACCATGGCTCAAAACCAAGTATCCTATTATAAGAACCAAAACTGGAATCATAGGGACTCTAAACATCTGGAGTTTCCATCTTTCAAAAAATATATATAAATATACATACACACATATGTATATATATGTATATACATACATAGATATGTGTGTGTGTGTATATATATATATATATACACACACATTGTGTAAATCATAGGCCAGTTATATTCCTCATACATTTTTTAACACGTTAATCTCATATGCTGTTCTTAACTGTAAACAGCACAGACATTTAAATTAAATATATAGTTAAACCAAGGAGAAGACAAAAGTGGAAAAGCAAGAAAAATAACTGAAATAGATTATGAGAGAATTTAATAAATATTCATCAAACTAAAGCTAATTATTAAGCAGCATAGTCCTGTCAGAGACAGGTACTGTCTTAGGAAATCTTCCTATGCCCAAAACTTCTTTAATGATTGATATATACAGGTTTCTTCTTTACTATGCATTCAAATAGATTTTTTTTCTATCTTGTAATATGTTTAATATATGCTCATTGTTTAAAAAAACTGAAAAATTTGAAAACTGGGAAGTACAAAAAAGGAAAAAAATACCCATATTTTGAAAGGTATTAAAATTTCCCCATATTTTGAAAAACAGAAAAAGGAAAAAAATTACCATATCGCCACTACCACCCACTTTCAACTTTCTGTATTGTCTCTTTTCCATCCTTTGTTATATGCATATTTTATAAATTTTGTTTCATACATTTCTGCTATATACATACATTATACATATATATATATATACATACATTTCTGCTGCCTAATTATTTTTTTTTAATTTGACTTAAAACACAACTCCATACTATTGGATTATTTTTTAAATTTTTTTTTAAATTGAAGCATAGTTGATTTACAATGCTGTGCAATCTCTGCTGTACAGCAAAGTGACCCAGTGATACACATAGAGACAGGCTTTTTTATATTCTTTTCCATTATGGTTTATCCCAGGATGTTAAATATAGTTCCCTGTGCTATACAGTAAGACCTTGTTGTTTATCCATCCTGTATATAACAGTTTTCATCTGCTAACCCCAAACTCCCAGTCCTGCCCTCCCCCAGCCCCCTCCCCCTTGGCAACCACAAGTCTGTTCTCTATGTCTGTGAGTCTGTTTCTGTTTTGTAGATAGGTTCATTTGTGCCATATTTTAGATTCCACATATAAGTGTCTTTCTCTTTCTGATTTACTTGACTTAGTATGATACTAAGTAGATACAGTTATGGCTGACTAATTTTCTGTCACACAGATATAACCATTCTCTATGGTCAGAATTAAAACAAGGTGCTTCACTTAGGCTACTTCCATTTAAGCTATTTGAAGAATCCAGTATTATAGCCAATGGCATGGGATAGATGAGAGAACTCTCAGAAACCCCACCCCCACTTCACTGGGGTGTGAAGCAAACCCAACAATAGGTAGTATTTGAAGACACTTATTTTATCCCTGTTGTTCTGCTAAGGGCTTCACACTCACTTGATCTCTTTTAAACCTAAAAAAAAAAAAAAACATAACAAAAACAAAAAAACACAAAACCCTATGAAGTGAGGACATTCCCATTTTACAGAGGGAGAAACTGAGCCTCCCAGAAAATAATCAGTTTGCCTAAATCATACAGTTGTGTAAATAGCAGAGATGAGATTTAAACACAGGCCAATATGATTCCAAAGTTTTTTCCCAGATCCCAATATGGGACAGTTATAAAGGTGGGTCTTTGGATCTGGCTAAAACAACTAAGAAAGAAAAAGTACAGTAGATGATTTGGTGCTGATTAAACTGGACACATTTTTATATTAAAAATAATGGATCATTTGGTCCCTTGAAGATAGTAAAATAGATTTGGATCTTTACCCTCTTAGGGCAGATTTATGATCCAAACGTCTTAAAGGCACAGTTTTCCTTATTATGTCAAAATACAAATTCTAAGAGGTTTAAATAGACAGTAGGTCCAGAGAGGAAAGCAACTAACATTTTTTTTTTAACATCTTTATTGGAGTATAATTGTTTTACAATGGTGTGTTAGTTTCTGCTTTATAACAAAGTGAATCAGTTATACATATACACATGTTCCCATATCTCTTCCCTCTTGCGTCTCCCTCCCTCCCACCCTCCCTATCCCACCCCTCTAGGTGGTCACAAACCACTGAGCTGATCTCCCTGTGCTATGCAGCTGCTTCCCACAGCTATCTATTTTACGTTTGGTAGTGTATATATGTCCATGCCACTCTCTCACTTTGTCACAGCTTCCCCTTCCCCTTCCCCATATCCTCAAGTCCATTCTCTAGTAGGTCTGTGTCTTTATTCCCATTTTACACCTAGGTTCTTCATGACTTTTTTTTTTTTTCTTAGATTCCATATATATGTGTTAGCATACGGTATTTGTCTTTCTCTTTCTGACTTACTTTACCCTGTATGACAGACTCTAGGTCCATCCACCTCACTACAAATATCTCAATTTCATTTCTTTTTATGGCTGAGTAATATTCCATTGTATATATGTGCCACATCTTCTTTATCCATTCATCCGATGATGGACACTTAGGTTGTTTCCATGTCCTGGCTATTGTAAATAGAGCTGCAATGAACATTTTGGTACATGACTCTTTTTGAATTATGGTTTTCTCAGGGTATATGCCCAGTAGTGGGATTGCTGGGTCATATGGTAGTTCTATTTTTAGTTTTTTAAGGAACCATAGTGGCTGTATCAATTTACATTCCTACCAACAGCGCAAGAGGGTTCCCTTTGCTCCAGACCCTCTCCAACATTTATTGTTTCTAGATTTTTTGATGATGGCCACTCTGACTGGTGTGAGATGATATCTCATTGTAGCTTTGATTTGCATTTCTCTAATGATTAATGATGTTGAGCATTCTTTCATGTGTTTGTTGGCAGTCTGTATATCTTCTTTGGAGAAATGTCTATTTAGGTCTTCTGCCCATTTTTGGATTGGGTTGTTTGTTTTTTGTTATTGAGCTGCATGAGTTGCTTGTAAATCTTGGAGATTAATCCTTTGTCAGTTGCTTCATTTGCAAATATTTTCTCCCATTCTGAGGGTTGTCTTTTGGTCTTGTTTATGGTTTTCTTTGCTGTGCAAAAGCTTTTAAGCTTCATTAGGTCCCATTTGTTTATTTTTGTTTTTATTTCCATTTCTCTAGGAGGTGGGTCAAAAAGGATCTTGCTGTGATTTATGTCATAGAGTGTTCTGCCTATGTTTTCCTCTAAAAAGCAACTAACTTTTAAGATACTTTCAATATTCTAAGAGTTTGAAAAACATTAATTCACTAATTCTACACACAGCAAAGCAATTATAATTAAACGTACTTTACAGATAAGAAAACATTCTTCAATGTTAATTTAATTCATATCTCCTACAATGTAGACTTTTAATACCTTGGAGGTTATTAGTCTCACTCTTAGTCAAATAGTATTTAGGTTAACTATTTACCTTTTCAGGTAGACTCCTTTTCTTCCAATTAGAATACAAGAAGCTTAAGAGCAGAGAATATATCTTAAAACCAGAGAATAAAATCTGAATCATTAAGTTCTAATCAACCACATTACACTGGCCTCGTATTTTATAGATGAAAACATGAAAAGAGAGGGCAGATGACTTGGCCAAAGACACACTGCTTTATAAATCTCATTGCAGAGCTAGACATTCAAACCTGTGCCTTAAATCTTGACCCACTCGTCCCTGTTATATATCACTCACTTATGATTTCCCATATTATCCTGGTTGCCTAGATCTGTGCAGACACACATGCTTACAGACTCAATTGGCTAATTTCCCTAGAGGTTATGTTACCATCTATGCCAACAGTGCGCAATAACCCAAATGCTCAATCAGTACTTAGATCTTCTAGGACCACCTAGCTGTCTCTTGTCCAAGTTGGCAAAGTTTTTTTTTTTTTTTTTAAGAATAGGAGAAGACTTAAGGATAAAGGGTATTATCTTGGGTGCTTTTTAATATTTGTGGGTAAGAAGGTCATGCTTTGGAGCTACACGCATTGAACGCCTAATGTCACATTGATATTCAATATCGGCAGCTACAGCTTTCCTAATGACAGTGGTAATTGGGTGTATGTAACTAGAAGTCATTGCGATAAATAGATTGATTTTAGCTTGCAGCTTGACCACCACCATCTGCAATGAGTTTAGAAACAATGTAGGGGGAGGCGTGGTTCTCCAGACAACCAAAGAAAACCATTTAGCATGAATGGCTGGAAATGACCAGTTTTCAGTGTCAGTCTGTGCACCATCTAAATGTTCTAGCAGCCACATCTACAACTTTTGAATTTCCCATGCAAGCTTTTCTGCAAGGCTAGTATTCACTGTTCAGAAAGTATGTTATTTTTTAAATATTCATTTGTTTAATGTCAATATATGTCAGACACCTGTACTAATACATACACTATTAATAGCTAGTATTAATAAAACTAATAGCTACTATTAATAATAGCTATTTATAAGGGCTTATGTGTCAGGCACTGTGCTCCGTGCTTTCGATGTTTTAATTTAATCCTCAACACAATCCTATTAGTACTACTATTATCTCTAACTTATAAATGTGGAGGTGGAGACTTACTGAAATTAGCTTGCCCAAAATCACCCACTAAGATATAATAAAAGCTAACATATTTTGAGTTATGACTATGTGCTTGACATTGTTTGACACCGTTTAATCCTTTTAACAACCCTATGAAGCAGGTATTATTTTTATGCCCATTTTACAGATGATAAAACCGAACCCTGGAAAATATAGGGTTATAAAGCTAGTAAGAGGTAGAATGAGGCTTCAAACCCAGACAGTCTACCTCTAGAATCTGGGCTCTTCAACACCATATTGTGATGTTTCTTCAAACTGGTGATTCTGGGTTTAGACATAGCTTTGTCTGACAGCAAAGCCCCCACCTTAACCACCACAGGGCATGACTTGACTCTGGGGAAAGCGTGATGGATAAAATACCATAACTAAGTTTTTCAACACCTAATCCTTCACAATAGCATTTTAAAAAACCCATGAAATACTAACGGATAAATCTAATAAAACACTGTAAAACTTTAGCAGCAAATTGTATGCTGCTACCATAAAAAGAACTAATGAGATAATTTAGAAAAGACCTAAACAAATGGAAATATAAACTGTGTTAATGAGTTGGAAAACTCAGTATTACTAACATAACAATTATCCCCAAATTGATCCATAGATTCAATGCAATTTCAATCAAAAGTCTATAAGGCACTTTTAGAAAGTAATTGACAGCTAATTATAAAAATTATATGGAAATATAAAGACCTAAAATGGCTAAAATAGTTCTGAGAAAAAAAAAAGGAACAAAATTGTAGGACTTAGACTACCTGATTTTAAGACTTACTGTAAAACTACATTAATCAAGCCAGGGTTGTACTGCTACAAGGATACACAAATACATCAATGGTACAGAATAGAGAGTCCAACAATAGGCCTGCACACACGTAGTCAACTGACTCTTTGACAAGGTGCAATGATAATTTAACGCAGAAGGGATATTCTATTCTGCAAATGGTGCTGGAACAATTAGATGCCCATATGCAAAGAAAAACAAAAACCCTCACACCATATACAAAAATTAATTCAAAATGAATCACACGCCTAAACTAAAACTCTAGACTTGTAAAACTTCTAGGAGAAAACAGAGGAGAAAATCTTTGTAATTGTGTGTGAGGGAAAAAAAAATGCTTATGTAGGACAAAAAAAGCATAAACCATAAAAGAAAAATCGGTTTATTGAACTTCATCAAAATTAAAACTTCAGCTATTCAAAAAACTTCTTAAGATTATAAAAGACAAACCACAGAGTGGGAGAAAATATTTGCAAAACACATATCTGTTAAAGGACTTGTATCCAGAATATGTAAAGACTTCTTACAATTCAATAAGAAGAAGACAACACTATTTTAAAAATAGGAAGAGATTTAAATAGACACTTTATCAAAGAAGCGATGTGAATGGCAAATAAGACTATGAAAAGATTCTCTGCATCATTTGTCATTAGGGAAATAAAAATTAAACTGTAATTAGATGCCACTAGACACCTATTAGAATGGTTTGTTAACAACAAAAAAAAATGATACTAATACCAAGTGATGGAGAGAATATAGTGTATGTTTATGTATATATATACATATATGTGTGTGTGTGTGTGTGTGTGTATATATATATATATATATATGTATTTTTTTTAGGCTGTGTCATGTAAAATGGAGGCTCTTACTTCGCCAACCAGGGATCAAACCCATGCCCCCTGCATTGGGAGTGCAGAATCTTAACCACTGGACTGCCAGGAAAGTCCCGCGAATGTATATTACTGGTGGGAAGCAAATGTTACAGTCACTTTGTAAAACAGTTTAGCAGTTTCTTATAAAGGTAAATATACACTTACCTGATGATGCAGCCGTCCTAGGTATTTACCCAAAGGAAACGAAAACATATGTTCACACATAGACTTGTACATGAATATTTCCAGTAGCTTTATTCATAGAAGTCCCAAACTGGAAACAACACCAGTGTCCATCATTTCGGGCATGAGTAAAACATTTCAGTTACATTCATACAAAGGAACACCAGTCAGCAACAAAAAGGAGCAAGCTCATAATAAAAAGGAGTGAACGACTGCAACATGCAACAACATAGATAACTTTAAAAGCATCGCGCTGAGTCTAAAAAGCCAGACATGAAAAGCTACCTACTGTATGAGTCATTTACAGCACACTCTACAAAAGGCAAACGAGAGGGACAGAAATCGGATCAGTGGTTGCCAGGGACTGGAGGTGAGGGGGTGGTTACTGACTGCAAAGGAGTATGAGGGAACTTTCTGGGGAGAGAGGAATATTCTATATGTTGATTTTGGTGCTAGTTACATGACTGTACCTATTTATTATAACTCTTCAAACTTTACATCTAATAAGGCAAATTGCTTTCTTTCTTTTTTGGCGGTACGTGGGCCTATCACTGTTGTGGCCTCTCCCATTGCGGAGCACAGGCTCCAGGCGCGCAGGCTCAGAGGCCATGGCTCACGGACCCAGCTGCTCCGCGGCATGTGGGATCTTCCCGGACCAGGGCACGAACCCGCATCCCCTGCATTGGCGGGCGGACTCTCAACCACTGTGCCACCAGGGAAGCCCGGCAAATTGCTTTCTGTATGTAAGTTATACTGCAGTAAACCTGACTTAAAACTAACAAAAAAGAATCTCCCGTAGAGCTTGTTGAAACAGATTGCTGGGCCTCACCCTGGGAGTTTCTGATTCTGTCTGAGGTCTGGGAGTGGGAGGAGACTGCATTTCTAACAAATTCCCAGGAGGTTGCCGGCTGGAGACTCACCATCCCAACCGACATCAGGGGGAAGGAGTCTGTACTCAGCCACTGGAATAGGCTCTCGTGCTGTGGGCCATTTGTCCTTAAAACACATCAGTCCCCAGGGCTAGTCACTTGGGCCTTCTCCATTCAGCCAATGACGGCCACCCAGGGGTTCTGCCTCGGCTCTTTGAGGTTTGAGGCCCATTAACCTGGGAGGCGAAAAGCTTTCCCCACTGGTGAGAATCTTGCAGACAATGGCACCAGAGGATATGGGGCCCTTTTAAAGGCCCACCTCTAAAGGCTATGGCTGGCGGGGAGTGCCATTGTCTCATTGCTATTGGACCCCTCGGTCTAGTGGATCCTTTGCCAGATGGGAGCAGCCCCCAGAGAGCTCGTCTCTCTGGCTCCTTCCACAGTTCCCTGTGTCTCCCCACCCATGTCTCTCCATCCTATTTCCCTTTCCTATTTTCTTCTCTTAGGAGAGCATCTCTTTGCTACTGTGCGTGGACTTTGGCATCAGGCAGACATAGTTTGAATGCCAATTCTGCCACTGACTGTGTGCAATTTGGGACAACTTGCTTTATCTTCTCTGAGCCTGATTTTCCTAACTGAAAGGAGGATGATGAATGTTACCTCATAGGTACACACGTGTATGCTAAAAGTACGTGTAATCCCGTGTGGGTTGGGACTCTTCATTTTGCCTCAGAATTGGCAGCTAGCACCCAGTACTGAGACAAAAGAATCCCTATCTAAAAGCCACCACCAACAAATGAGGCCAGTCACCTCCCTTAGGATTTACTACAAAGCAGCAAAACTGACTGTGCTGTCCCCCCTCCCCCAACCCATCACCACCTTCTCCCCTCCTTCATTTATAACAAAGCAAAACAAACTCCCAGAGGAGATGCTGAGGAAGAGTCACTGGAGGCCTTGGGAGGGCAGAGAGCTTGGGGCAGAGGCTTGCCCTTCACTTGCCTGGGCCACCACCTGGCTGCCCTCAAGGCCAAGGATGTGCCAAGGATGAGTGATGTCCTGTGGGTCAAAGGTCATGGACATTGGCTAGGCTTGAGCTGACTTGACTGCTGGTGGGCAACGGGTCCCCAAAGCAAGAGGCTTTGATGTGGCCTGGTTAGGGTGTGCAGTGACAGAGGGGGACTGCACTGGGGCCTCTCGAGAGCCCCGCATACATCCAGCATTTAGATATGTGCCTCACAGAAGGTGAAGAGGGATAGTGAGTCCCCATGAAATCAGCAAGACGCAACCAGCAGAGAAGGAGAATTATCATGAGCCAGTAAGAAAGTCATGTTCACCCAACCAGCTCCCAGCCTCAGAGGAGATAAGCGCTGCAAAGGAAGGGAGAAGTATTTCAGAACCAACCCCAAGTGTCTTTTTCCTACCATGACCCCTAAGCCACAATTCTAGCCAGCACAGGGGAGGGGCAGATATGAAGTCCAGTGTGAGACTGGAGTTGTACATTGGATGAACATTGAATACCAGAAAAGGATTGGAAGCTTATGGATTCTGCCCAACATAGAGAATGAGAAAAGGAGATTTTACGAGCATGCTGCAAGCAGTGAATAGAGAAAAAAATCAGGTTTGTATGTCACCGAGTTTGGGTTCCTCAATACACTAGTTGTATATCTATATAAAGCACCTGGTATACGACAAGACACACCTACTCACACTCGCGTGTATGTGTGTATTTATAGCCTGGTAGATGAGCTATTAGGAATCATGAAAATAACAAGAGTAATTGTAAAGAGAAATATGGCATTTTTATATTACACAGCCTTGATCTACATTCATATGTACTTGCCCACATTCAGTAAACCCTGATTGGGTCCTTTTTCTGCAAAGTCCTGTGAGAAATACAGAGATTAATTAGGCAAATCTCTACCTTCAGGTAGCTTATAGCCTATTAGAGGTGTACAAACATATAAGAAACATACCGAGAAGTATGATACAAGGTGTCTAGTACCAAAGAAAGACCTCCCAGTTTGTGAATTCCCACCATGCCACTGGCCCTATGACGATATTTGACATCGTTTATCTCGCTTCTCACAACAGCCCTTTCAGCTAGGTCTTATGATCCATTTATGTATACCCCACCCCTTAGTCTTGCTACTCCTAGTTCTATTTTTACTAGCTACCATTATTTGAGCTACTAGGCTTGACACATCCATTACGAAAAGGTAAAAGGATATGACTATTTCATTGGAATGAAGTGAAAAGAGCCTATAGATTTTATCATCAGATAGACCAGGAGTTTAAATCCTGGGTCTGCTACTTACCATGAGAACTTGGACAGGTTATTTAACCTCTCTGACCCTCAGTTTTCTTATAATAACACCTACTTTGCAGGGTATGATGAGAAATCAATGAGACAATATATGTCAAGCACCTACCACAGTGCCCAGCAATGTGTTATCAACAAACACTCGCTTCCTACCTCCTGCAAATCCAAAGGGAAGCGGCTCATTGTGTGCATAAGCCCTGGGCTCCAACCCTCCTCTCCCCACCCCCTGTCCCCTGACCGAAAGTCTGGGGAGGCTCAGACACCCACTTTAGGATGAGTTGTTGCAGAATCACCAATCCATCACTCCAGGCTTGACCCAATCTCTGAGCACACTTGCTTCTTAATCAACCTCCTCTTGTCAGGATTCACCTTTATTTCTTCCAAGTGCTACTCTCTCTCCTCTAGAAGGGAATTTACGCTCACTTCCGGCATTCATCTCCCAACCTCTGCTGTTAACAGTCACCGAGGCAAAGAAATTTTTAACGGAATGTCTACTTTTCCTAGTCAATAAATTACACTGAGCAAGTCTCTGCAGCCCTGCCACCCCCTCCTTTGCGGACTTATTGGACATGTACTTGAAAAACAGGCTATTTATCTCTGTCCCTACTGTCGTCTTCCCCTCTTCTCATCTTGGCGTTCCCTTATCAATTTGCATTTGTCTCTTAAAATTGCTCTAATCTAACCAGGCTTTGTGGAAGGCTTGGCCATTGTGCAGGTTCCTGTTATTTTCAATGACTTTTCCTTTTATTTCCCCTTGTTCCTGTCAGATGCATGTGTTTATTTTTATGTCTTATTTATTGCTAGATGGCAGGCAGGCATTCCAGGTAGATATGCCTGTATCTTTGAGGACTGTCTTTTTCTATTTGTCCTTTTATATCATCTCTTTACAGCTGTTCTTCCATTGGGCAGGTCCTAAGACGCTATTTGTTGAAGATTTTTAGGCTCCGACGCAGTGAAAATAAAGGTAGGTTGTCTTTTTCTAGAAGCTGCCTAAGAGCAAATGGTCATCAGTCAATTTCATTAACTCACAGGTCAACTCTCCTTCCTCAGCTGAGGTGCCACCTTTGCTGTAAGTTTCCTTAGGCACCTGGGCTGAGGTAACAACTCTGTTGTGTCCGCTCCCATGAAGCCTCATTCATGTTTTCCCTGTTGGAATTTTTTATGCATCTGTCTCCTCCAATATATCGATATTTGTCTAGACAGCAGGGATGATTTCTTTTTCCTCGTGTACTCTTAGCTTCCAGCACAGTGCTGTCTACTCGTAATAGGTGCTCAACAAACATATTTAAACAATTGATTTCTTAGAAAGTAATATGTTGCCAACTGGCTAGAATCCCAGTTCTGAAATTTCCTAGCTGAGCCATTAAGCTCCTGGTCTTCAATTTCATCTTCTGTAAAATGCATATGAATTGCATTGTTGAACAAGATTTTAAAGATGACAAAGCTAAACTTAATAGATGAGGAACCTCAGGTGCCAAGTGGGAAGGGTGGTACCTACCATGGGCTTTTAGGTCCACCATCTGGACTGAATGGTATTTCATAGGGATTTGCTGATGGACTCATGAAGCAAGTTTAGTGATTAGGACAGAGCCCCAGAGTACAGAAAAAGATGCACAGCTTCAAGTAGGCAGAGAAAAGAAATGAACAAGATATCCTCTCCAGATGGGGAGTTTTGAGTCCTCAGGTTTGTGAAAAGTTGTCTCTATGACCTTTCCTTGGAAACCTGGACATAAGGGACTAGAAATGAATGCTGCTTCACAGGAATGGCTGGGGGTTACTGAGATAAATTTTTCATGATGTACTGAGTTCCTCAAAAAAGGTATCATAAGAATGCTGAACCTGACAACAGTTCACAAGGAGTGGACATGGGGGTGAAAAGAAGGCCCTGAAGGAGAGACAAGTGGGCCTTGAGTGGCAATGACAGCAAACAAGGTGGCCATGATTTGCTCCAGTCCTATGCTGCCGATGGCATTGAAGAACTTCAAGGGAGTCTCAGCCCCACCAGTCCTTTGGTCAACATTGACCAAGGCTGCAGAGAGGCAGGGAGTTATAACAGGAAGCCAGTGTATACTGGTGGCTGATTTGTGTTGGACTTCAGAGTTGGGAAGACCAGGGATTAAGTTGTGGCTTGACTACTAACTCCCTATGTATACTCACACAGGTTTCACTAAGGCTCAAAACCGTAGCTTCCTTTTCTATAAAACACTGGTAGTGAAATCACCTTCTAGGGTTGTGAGGATTAAGTGAGATAATGATTGTAAATCACTAGGCATTTACCAAGAAGGCTCCGCCCCCAGAGGATGTGGCCTCTGGAATGCGTCCCCCAGCCCTCTGCATATGTTCCATGATCAGCGGTCCCTTTCTGAATCCACAGAGTGTTGTCTAGTTGAGAGGGTTCAGCATGTGTCTTGGTGTCCTGATTAGTTTTGGATGCCTTGACGAAACTGGGGCCCAGCCTAAATTTTGGTGCTAGGCTGGGGTCCTGATACCCATCGCTGACTTGGCTCCATAGTGCTAGCTTCCCCTTGAACCATAAACACTATCTCTGGCCTGGAAAAGACCTGCCACCGTATTCCAAAGGTAAGATGGGTCTGCTTGGACGGGCTAATCCTAGCTTCTCTCATCCCCAGGAACCTGGGGTTTCAGCTGCTGGTTGCTACTGTCACAATCCAACTTTTTGTCAACATTAGCAGAGAAGGCGATTGAAACCGTCTAGGGAAGTAGCAAACAGATCCTCATTACCAACAGGGTAAAGTCCAAACTCCTTAGTATGGGCACCAGGCCCATCATGATCTGGCTTCTCTCTGTCTCCCTGGCATCAGCTACTCCAATGTATTCTTCAGTTTCTGTATTCTACCCATGTCGTACCACTTGTTTTCTGACAGTGCCATGTTTTTTCAGACCTCTCTACTGGAGTACATGCTTTTCTCTCTTCTTCGAATGCTCTACATTTTCACCAGACAAAAACACTACTCACTCTACAAGCTGCAGCCTTGGCACTACTTCCTCTTAAAACCTCCCCTGACCCTGATGGGCAGACCAGGGCATGCCTTTTCCTGTGCCTCCACTGTATCTGAGCATATAGGTCGTACATAACACCATACTGGGTTACTATTTTCGTCTCTATATGCGTCATTTCCCAAACCTCTCTCTCCTCCCAGATTTTCAGTCCTTGGAGAACAGTGACTGTGCTTTATTTATCCATGTATCCCTAGCACACAGCACAATACCCGGCTCCTAGTAGGTGTTCAAACATATGTGTTGCTTCAATGAATAAAATTAATTTCCATGGCACAGTTCTCACCTGGACCTGGTTTCCTCCCAGCATGACCCATGGCTATAGATATCTGAATTATGGCATGTAGTGCTCAAGCAGAAATCAGGATCTTAGGGGACCACAGTCGCTTGACCTACTAATGGTCCCCATGGGAAGGTCACACTGTTTGCTGGAGCATGTAGCACCAGGATGTAACCATCCATCCATCCAGTCAGCTGAATCCGCCCTAATGGCCAATGGAATGACCCATATCATAGCTTGACTCTCTCTCATCCATCAGAGTTATTGATTAAGGTGGCAGTGCTAACACATACTTTAGAGAACACAAGTGATACAGGAGACCACTAACAAAAAAAGGTCCCATGGTCAAATAAGGTGGGAAATGCAACCTATTTTCTCTCCCTCTAGGAGTCATAAACCTTATTTACGACATCAAAGTTCAGAAAAATTTGTGGGTAAAGACATCTATTTAATTTGTTAGCCCAGTGCTTTCCAAACTTATTTTACCATGAGAAATCATTGTCCTTGTTACACCTATTTACATCCCAGAGAGCTGATGTTCTATAAAACAGGCTTTGGGAACTGCTAGATAAAGAAATTCCCTTGGATGTAGGGGAGATCTTCAAGGAGAGGGGGTTTCTAGATAAAGGAGCATAGAAAGAGATACACAGGTAGAGAATAGGTCATAGAAGGATATTAAATACCAAAGTATAATTATTACAAATTTCTCCTACATTTTCTTCATTTTAAAAATTCTGGTATTGCAGAGTCCTAAACAAACCTTCTGAATGGCTTTTCCCTTACACATAGCCTGCGTGACTTTTTCTTTTATTCTTCAAAATATAACCACTCATGAAACATAATGCTTGGCTATACGCAATATACATATATATTTCAGCAAATGATGTAGTGAGGGAAATGCTGGTGTAAGATTAAGAAAATAAAGTCTAATCCCTCTTCATGACTTACAGCTATAATCCTGGGAAGATAGATAGCCTTCTCTAATCCTAAATTTCTTAGTCAGTATAATGGGGAAAATAACTCATGCCCTACCAAAGTCACAGAACCCAATGTCATTGGTACACAAAGTGCCTTAAAACTACAAAGCACTATATAAAATAAGGTATCGTGATGCATACATATGCCTGTGGTAAATTTAACTCACACCAGAACTCACGTGTACAGATCAAATGTAATTTATTTATTATCTTCTAAGCCTAATCTGGGCTTCCCCTCAAACTCTTTTATGATGGTTTGCAGGGAAAAGACAATCTAAGCGAAAGTAAGTGCCCAATTCTGTTTAAATTAATCCCAACTCAATAATTTAAATTCCTTTAGGTGACACCCAGTGTCTCTGATTTGAAGAAAAAAATAATGTTCCATTTGGGACATGGTTCCCCCCTTCCTCTGTTCTTCTCTCAGTGTTACGTCCAGATGCACTGGGGAGGCCTGTCTGAGAAGCCCTTGAGAAGGCAAAGGGGAGCAAGGACTGTCAGGTGGAGCACCCCCTGCCCGTTTTGGTCTCCGGGGCCAGGACCCTTGACCTCTTGGCTCTGCTGGCCCCCCTATCCCTGAGGGTGGTGTGAGTCATAGTCTGGTTTCTCCCTCAGCTTGGCCTAAGCCTGGTTGCCCTGTCCTCAGTTTCCACTGGCTGCAGACGCCCAAGTCTCTGTCATTCCCTGCATCCGGCCCACCGATCATTCCTTCTCCTCCCAGCCTGATGTGGGGTTCATTGTCTGCCGAGCCCAGGGCTCAGCATTCTGGCTCCCCTTTCTGCATCTCTCTGTCTGAACACATTAGGCTACACTGCAGAGTCCTGTGGGGCAGCCCCAAAGGTGTTCTCTTTGTAGAGTCCTAAGAATGACCTGGAATAAAAGTCCTTTGCCCTCAGTATTACCCATAGTTGCCCATGGCTTGGGCAGCTCTGGCTTTGGCTTGGAGAAAAGAATCTCAGAGCCCCTCTGCCTGCCTTGTTTCTCTCACTCTTCTTTCCAAACAACCCTCCAGGTTAGAGAAAGGCTTTCCTTTAATTCTCCGGAGTTAAATCCTCCCACCAATGGCAGCTACCCCTGTGCTTTTCAGATACTCAGAACTGGATCCACAAGAATCAGCCCTAGGTAGGTTAAAGGGTGAGAATGAAGGCATGTGGGAATTTCTCACTGAAGACAATAGTCTGGTCTGCAAGCCTATTGTCTTGCTGTATAATCCTCCTTGACAAGTCAGGAGATTCATGATACCTTCCCTCTTCTTCCCACATTACTCTATAACACATTTCATGTAATCTTGGCTCAAACAGATGTACGTCTTGGCCACTTAGGACAAGATATCTTTTGTATTAACTTAATACAAAAACAAATACGAGAAAACCTACAGACACCAGAAAATGATGAAACCCGGAGATCCCTGATTCTTATTTCAGTGATAGTAATCATTTTTTTACATGCATACAAAAGACCACAGTTTACAAACTCTAGAAAAATAACATAGGGAAGAGTGCTTTGTTTGAGTCAATAATAAACAATAACAATCTGTATGGTCTGAGACAGGTTTCTGCACCGCTCTGACCCTTAGATTCCTTATCTGAGTGGGGAATAGAGGTCCCTATAACACTGCATGCGGTTATCATGAAGATTAAATGCGATTGAGTCATAGAGAAAATTATAAAGAATCATACATATGTTAGTTATCATTGTCTAATTAGAGCCTCACAGAGGACTATGATCATTCCAGTCATCATTTATCATGTGCTTAGCGTGCGCCAAGAAGTGTGGTGAGCACTTAAGGTAGATTAAGTCATTCAGTTCTGGCAATGCCGCACGAAGCAGTACTACTCTTCTTATTCCCATTTTGCAGATGAGGAAGTCTAAGGCTGAGGTGGAAAAACTGGCCTCAAGGCATTCAGCAGTGAGTGATAAATCCAATATTCAAACCCAAATAGCTTGTCTTCACAGTTCAAGCTCTTAACCATCATGCTCTGGGGCCTCCTGCTCTGTATGGAAGGCCAAGGATGTAATGATGGTGATGCCCATGTCAATGCCAAGAAAAAGCAAAGAGCTGAGAGGACTTGGGCCAACATCACACAGCAAGTTAAGGGCAAAGCCGAGTGAAGAGTGAGGGGGCATGATTTCTGATCTGTGGGGAGCTCTCTACCACATCTGGCTGCCTGCTTTGACAGGGGTCAGGGAGCCAAAGACAGACAGCCTCGGGCATTTTGTCTTCTACGCTTGCTCTGCCGAGGAGATCTTCTCAGAAGTCTCAAGGTCCAGAGGAGAGAGATGCAAACGTCTCACACTCCCCCCCACCAACGTGCCGATTCAGCTCGCATTAGTCTTGTTAAAGGAAGTTGGCCATTTCGTGTCACAGCACATTACATTTATGTGGTCTCACCTCTCTCTGCTGGAAAATGAGGTAACTAATTCATTTCAGCAGCTTTTCCCTTTCTGCCTAAAATGTGTCCTCTGATGATGATAATGCAGAAAGATGGGAAATGTTATAATATGATCGGTCCTTCACTGTGGATTAGGAATACATTCAAAGCAGCATTTCTTCCATGTCTGGGCTCACTTTCAAGACTATCTGTGTGGATTAGGGAACAGTATGGTTTTGCAATGCTAAATAAGGTATTTTATGTTCCTCCTGCTATCGTTGGGTTTGACAGAAAGGGGAAATTTAACTTCGGGGGAAGGTATTACATATGCCTATACACATTCATGCACATAACGGAACATTTATTTTTGTCAGTGGAAGAAGCACTTCTCAGAAGGTCACCAGCTGTCGTGCAAGAAAATAGTCAATGTAATGTAATGGTTAAGAGGACGAGCTCCTTGATGCCCGAGTTCAAGTTCTGGATCTACCATGTAGTAGCTGTGTGACCTTGGGCCAGTTACATAACCTCTCTGTAAATGAACTTCCTTGACTGAAAAATGAAGATCTATTTTCATCATCGGGTCTTTGTGAGGATGAGATGAGACTGAATGAAGGGAAAGACCTTGGTACAGTGAAGTTTCTAGAGTAGGGAGGAGGGGGTTTCCCCAGTACCCTCAGACCCCACAGGGGGTGGGCTGTTGTCCTAACAGCATCATCCTAGAGCCTTTGGGTCTCCCCAGTTCTTTCTATCATACATAAGTTAAGTCCATGAACTTTTAAAAGGAGTATAACTCTTTAGGAATGTGACATTAAAAACCTGGGAAGACCCAGTTTGGGAATGATAAAATGAGAGGTGTGGGCTTTGATAGGGAAGTTACCAGGGCCACGACACATAACCTCAAAGTGCTCTCAAGGCCAGACTGAATAGTTTTGACTGTAGGCAATACAGAGTCATTGAAGGTTCTGGGGGATCTTTCAAGAAGATTAAGCTGGCCCTTGAGTAGACATTAGATCAGAACAAGGGTCAGCAAACTACCACCCACAGACCAAATCCAACTGGCCATCTCTTCAGTCTGCAAGCTAAAGATGTTTTTGCATTTTTATTGTTTTAAATTAATTAATTAATTAATATTTTAAAATTGAGCCGTAAGTTACATATCTTATCTCACGTGTACAACAGAATGACTCCATATTTGTATATGTTGAAAAATGATCACCATGATAAATCTAGTTAACATCTGTCAGCATGCATAGTTACAAAAGGTTTTTTTATGATGAGAACTTTTAAGATCTACTCTCTTAGCAGCCTTCACATGGGCGGTCCAGTTTCATCAACTCTCATCGCCCCTGCAGTACATTACCTCCCCAGGCCTTATTTATCTTATGACTGGAAGTTTGCACCTTTTGACTCCCTCTACTCACTTCATCCATCCAGGTTTTACATTTTTAGATGGTTGAAAAAAAATCCAAAGAATAGTGTTTCATGACATGTGAAAATTATATGAAATTCAAATTTCAGAGTTCATAAAGCTTTCCTGGAACACAGCCATATGTGTTTACTTATCGTCTGTGGCTGCTTTTTCTACAATGGCAGAATTGAGTAGTTACAACAGAGATGATATGGCCTGAAAAGCCTAAAATATTTACTGTCTGGTCTTTCGTAGATAATATTTGCTGATCCCTGGACAGGAGGGTTGATTGAACAGGAGATAAGAGCTAGTTTGGGATGCTAACGCTAATATAAAAACTATCATCAATTATGCATTTACTACCTGACATGCATTTTATTTGTATAAACATGTTTAATACTCAGGACAACCCCTATGCCAGCATCTAAGTAACTTGACCAAGGTTATTTAGGGAGGACAAGGCAGAGGCATAATCTGAACTCCTATCAATGGACCAAAGGATCTGTGTCCTTAATCATTATGCATACTGTCTTTAACAGTCAACAAGAAAGATGGTGAGGAACGGAAGAAAGGGAGGAATTTAAGAGATATGTTAGAGATACCATCAGCAGGACTCAGAGGCCTTTTTTTCTTTTTTTTTTGTTTTTGCGGTACGCGGGCCTCTCACTGCCATGGCCTCTCCCGTTGCGGAGCACAGGCTCCGGACGCGCAGGCCCAGCGGCCATGGCTCACAGGCCCAGCCACTCCGCGGCATGTGGGATCTTCCCGGACCGGGGCACGAACCCGCGTCCCCTGCATCGGCAGGCGGACTCTCAACCACTGCGCCACCAGAGAAGCCCTACTGAGAGGCCTTTTGAATGGCAAGTATCAGGATAAAGTTAGAGAAGAAAATATCCCAAGGTCTAGATGACTGAGGCCGGTCAGAGTTCCACATTGCTTGCAAGGGTCCAAGTTTGAGCATTCTCAGTAAAAATTCAGCTTCACATGAGCTCTTCATGTTAATATTCTGTCATCACTCTTGATCTGCTAATCGTGCCATTTGGGTTCCCAAGCACTAAAATTAAAGCTAGAAATTTGTCATATACCTTCCCCATGCGATGGAAATACAGAAGGTGAAAGTTCCAACAGTCAAAATGAATTACTCAGCGAATTCATTTGTCACCAGAAGGTAACTGGGATTTAAGCTACAGTCTCAGAAAGAAATCTATCACATCGCATGATCACTCGCTTTAATGGCAGCCTACGTCTAATTTTCATCCCCACCCAACCCCTTCTCATCAGACCCAGTAACCTGCCAGTAGTATAATTTGACTTTTTTTCCTGCTGCCCCCCTGAAATATCAAACGTCAGCTGAGACAAGAAGCACACTTAAAGTATCAATAGGACACTGGATGTGACTGCCCTAGCTTGGAGCTGCTGGTATTAGGGATTTTTAAAAATTCATTTATTCATTCATTTATCCATCCACAGACAAGCATTTACTGAGAACATATTCTATGCCAGGCCTGAAATTGATGCTGGAACTCCAAAGGAGAATAAATCATATTCCTACAGATAAAGTGGTAATTCTAGCATATGATTTTAAATAGGCTCAGAAGATCCCAAATGTGTCATCAAAACACAACCCCTCACTCCCTCTATCACCAAGACATGGCATTCCTCTCCACCTTCTACTCATTTGTGTCTGAATATTTTTTTTTTTTTTTTTTTTTTTTTGCGGTACACGGGCCTCTCACTGCCGTGGCCTCTCCCGTTGCAGAGCACAGGCTCCGGACGCACAGGCTCAGCAGCCATGGCTCACAGGTCTAGCCGCTCTGCGGCATGTGGGATCTTCCCGGACCGGGGCACTAACCCGTGTCCCCTGCATCGGCAGGCAGACTCCCAACCACTGCGCCACCAGGGAAGCCCTTGCTGCCATTTTTTGATGAGTAAATCTATAAGAAAATATCAGACTGGACTATGAGGAATGGAGAGAACAAAGAGACCTGCATTTATTCCTGTCTCTGAAATGAATCGTTGAGAGACCTTCAACAAGTTCCTTGTCTTATCTGTACTTTTGATTTCTCATCTATAAGATGATGGATTGGGATAGCCGTAGCTATGTATACAATATGAAGGTGGAGGTGCTTGGCTGAATTCAGGAGGGCTGAGGGGCAGGGAGAGGGGTTGGAGACGCAGAGCCTCCCCCTTTTCCCCAGCCTTTCCTTTTCACAAAGGGGAAATTCACAAACCCTGGGGAATATACTGTAGTGTCATGAAAAAGATGGAAAATATATTTGGAGTGTACTTTTGGGGAAGGAAATTGGATAAAGTCATTCACAGCTGTGTCCTCCTCTTTAACTGCGCTAAGCCTCTGTGATAGGCAAGATGAAGCAACTGTATCACTCGGGTAAGCCCCTGGGTCTGATGTACCCAGGAGAAGGTTCCCTTTCTCCTCAGAATGGGGGTCTGTGGAATATTCCAAGAGTGTTTCCCACTTGTCACAAGTGGAGACTATTGTGGTGCAGACCTTTCTAGCTCAGATAATGATTTGAATCGATTCCTTGAACTCACTCTTGAACAAAGCTGGGGAGATGTGGTTTCTAGCAGAAATCAGGCCACGGTGGGAAAATAGTAAACATTTTAACATTGAAACATTCACGGAAAGACACACCCATCCCTAAGGAGGAGTCTCCAACTCAGAGTGTATCTTTCTCTACTTGGAGTTTAAGAGTAGGAGACCAGACAGGATCGTTGGGTGAGGCTGTTACTTATTTTATTATTGTTCTTTAAAAAAACTTTTTTTAAAATTTTATATTGGAGTGGAGTTGATTTACAATGTGTGTTACTTTCAGGTGTACAGCAGAGTGATTCAATTATACATGTACATATATCTATTATTTTTCAAATTCTTTTCCCATTTAGGTTATTATAGAACACTGAGTAGAGTTCCCTGTGCTATACAGTAGGTCCTTGTTGATTATCTATTTTATATATAGTAGTGTATATATGTTAAAGACCAATAAGGAGACATCTCTACTTCTAAAACAGGCCCTCTCTAAACCCCGAGTGTCAGTTAGCTTCGTGTTACAGGTGGGGTTTTCTGGAGGAAGATGCAGAGACCCAGTTAGGATATAAGATTTTAAATAGAGAACAAGAGCTAAAAAGGAAGGGGAAAGAGCAGGACTGGGCAGAGGGAAAAGTTGAACTATGAGTGGTCTCAGCGAAGCCTATCCACCCCGGCGGGAGCTCTAGAGTGAATACTGTCTGCCCAGGTGCCTGGCCTGTATATACCTTCCTCCTTGCTTCTCTCAGGCACCAGATGAGGCTGCCAGGAAAAGCATGACCTCACAAGGTGGTCTCTGCAGCTGAGGCAGGAGCTGACAGCCAGAGGTTGCCTGCTGACCTCACTCCACACAGCCAGGCAGTACATCCTTCCTTAAAGGAATGCCTAAGTTGCCCACCACTGGACCCTCCATGAAACTGATGGCACAGACGGATGGTTAAGGAGAATGTAAAGAAGGTACAGTTTACCAGGGTGCTGCACGAGTCCTTGTAAATAGTACTGAACTGCACCCATAATCCTCAAGGACAAAGGAAGGTAGCAATTGGTATAACCTAGAGAAAGGATTGCAGCAGTGGCCATAACTCTAGGAGTGAGCTGGGGCCTTAGGTCAAGAAAACACAGCAGGTATCAACCTGTAGCTTGGGAAGGAGGGAGCTGTTCGTGAAAGAAAGGTTCTGATCTCTTTCACCTACTTTCCTTTCCCCTGCTTGTACCTATCAGTAGAGAAACCCGACAGAAGCCAGAGGGCAGACAATGTCAGTTGATGCAATCTCCCTGGTACAGAGCAGGGGGGAAAGGTAGACTGCAGCTCTGGAGGGGCCAACAAGAAATATCCAGCACTCTCTGATACCAGCTCTAGGATTTAAACAGTTGTTAGATGATCCGGGAAGATCAAGATCACAGAAACAGAGTCTGGCCAAAATTAAGAGCCCACAGTGAAATCCTGTAACCCCTTCAATGTCAGTTTTACTGCATTAGATTTGGTCCCCGGACTAACACTAGATCTTGGAAAAGGCTACAGAAAAAAGGACCTTATGTGTCTCTACCTGTCTTGGCT
The DNA here is from genome assembly GCF_949774975.1 of Lagenorhynchus albirostris. Classification (NCBI taxonomy): domain Eukaryota; kingdom Metazoa; phylum Chordata; class Mammalia; order Artiodactyla; family Delphinidae; genus Lagenorhynchus; species Lagenorhynchus albirostris. The sequence continues at coordinate 137,583,279 of NC_083096.1, read as the reverse complement.
CTGTTTTTTCTTGAGGCAGCCTTCTCCATCCACATCTTCATTGATCCTTAAGACTCAGAGGTCAGAGACCTCTTTGCTTCTTCCATTAGCTCAGTTTTTTTTTTTTTCAAACTATGCATTACAATTCATTAGTAGGCTATGAAATCAAGTTGTCATGGCCAAAGCTTTAAAAAAAAGGTACAGGATGGGTTCTGTCACAGTGCACTGCATGTTAAACAAGAAAAAAAGGTAATTATCATTCTGTGAAACTTTGGTTTGGTTATGTGCATATGTACTGAGTCAAAATGTAAAATTTTAATATTTCTTATTTTTTTATTGGGTCCCAATAAAAAGTCTGAAACACTATCCTAGTTGGTTTGAGATCATAGAAAATAATTATCATGAAACATGTATTACAGATAGCCACATCTCCTTTCTACAATGGATCAGGAATGGGGGTGCAGGGATGACGATCAGGAATGCTGGGAGATTCAAGGTTGTAAAGCCAGTACAGACTTAATTGTTGGTTTTTTCAGGGTCATGACATACTCCAATTGTCCAAAAGATTATCTCAAAATTCCTACTTTTCCTCTTTTGTTCTTCCTACAGTAGACTACTTCCAGTAGCCATCATTTACACCCCAAAGGTGACCTAAGGCCTTACTCTAAGCTCAACAAAGTACTCAGAGGCTGAGGTAGAGCTCTGGCCCCACGCAAAGGGAGGAATTAGATCCAGAGAGCAGCTCACTGGGAGATGCCTGCAGGTCAGTATCTCCAGGACTGTTGTCCATTGCCATCTGCAGAGGTATGATTTCCCTTTCTCAAAACAGATGTGCAAAAGCTCACACAACTGGCTGCCAGCTTCTTCCTCCTGAACAGTATCCTGACAGCTGGCTCTCCCATTATAACTATGTTAACAATTCAGCAGCCTTTGGTACCCAGGCTAGAACCATGTGCATTTAATTGCCTTGGATGATTAAGAGTTAACACTGCTGACCCACCCAGAGGGAAACTGCATGGAATATCCAATTAGAGGCAACCAGCCTCTTTGAAAATAATCCAGTGTACCAGGGATACCTAATAATAATCGGGATAATCATAGCAATTCTAAATATATCTATTTTGAAAGCAGTGAGCCATTTCTCACTCAGAAACTTTATTTGCTAGAAAGCAGATTCTTGCAATCATTCAAATTGGAGATGTGTCTTTTGTTGTTGTTGACGTTCCCCATAGCCTCTCGGGTGCAGGAAGGACAGAGAAAGCCATCCCAGAGGAGAACAGAATCAATCCCAGCTGCTCATTAAAAGGTAAACCGTCAATAATCTTTGTCAGGCTTTTTTATCTTGGGCTTTAGTACATGATGATCCCTAAGGCAGCCCACGGTATTGAGATGTAGCTGGGCTCCTGGTTTGTTCATCCCCACTGGTTCAGGATTAACCCTCTGCATGCCGCTGCGGACTTTCTCTGAACCACTTCTGAACCCTGGATAGGCGAGTATTATGAGGCTGCTATATCCATCTGCAGGAGGCATGGGCTTTCCTTTGGAAATATATAAATAGCTCAAGGCGCTTGGGAACCAAACGCAGCCATTAGGAGGGAGCCGCAAGAGACAAAAATTCAGAAGGCAGTCACCAAGATTTCACTAATTTATTTTACTTTGTTTTGGTTTTTTTAAATTAATTTTTATTGGAGTATACTTGCTTTACATGTTGTGCTCTTTTCTACCGCACAGCAAGCTGAATCAGCTATACGTATACATAGATCCCCTCTTTATTGGATTTCCTTCCCATTTAGGTCACCACAGAGCATTGCGTAGAGTCCCCTATGCTATACCGTATGTTCTCATTGGTTGTCTATTTTATACATAGTATCACTAGTGTATATATGTCAATCCCAATCTCGCAATTCCTCCCATCCTCACCCCCTTTTCCCCTTGGTATCCGTACATTTGTTCTCTACATCTGTGTTTCTATTTCTGCTTTGCAAATAAGATCATCTATACCATTTTTCTAGATTCCACATATATGCATTAATATATGATATTTGTTTTTCTCTTTCTGACTTACTTCACTCCGTTTGACACTCTCTCGGTCCATCCACCTCTCTACAAATGACCCAATTTCGTTCTTTTTTTATGGCTGAGTAATATTCCATTGTGTATATGTACCACATCTTCTTTATCCATTTGTCTGTTGATGGACATTTGGGTTGCTTCCATGTCCTGGCTATTGTAAATAGTGCTGCTATGAACATCGGGGAAGATTTCACTAGTTTAAAACCAACTCATATAATGGGCATTTATTTAAGCCTTTATACTAATCCCTCATATTTGGATTTCAGTTGGTCCTCACTGTCATGGTGTGAGCGAAGGGTTATGATTCTTATTTCGCATAAAAAACTCAGAGAATGTATAAAAAAATAAATTAAAAAAAAACTCAGAGAAGGTAACTGACTGCTAAAGACACCACCGTGTTTAATGTTTTAAAGTATGATTCATGTACTGATGACTTCTGAATTTCTATCTCCAGTTCAAACTGCTTCTGAAACTACAGATTTGCATAGCCGACGATGTACTTGACTTCTCCAGTTGGATATTCAAGCCACATCTCAAACTTTACACGTCCGCAACTGAGCTCTTGATACATAACTGTAAACCTGGAGTTCATGACAACTCCGGCCATCCATTGCTCAGGCTCCAAACCTTGCAATCATCCTTGATGCCCAGTCCCTCATCTGATTCATCAGGGAATCCTTAGATCCAGAATCTGACCATTTCTCACCAATTCTACTGTCGTTCCTCTGGTCCTACTACCATTATCTCAATCCCTCAGATTACTAACTCATCTTCTGTCTTTTCATTTTCCCTTGCCCTTTCAGTCTATTCCTAACATATTAGCTATTGCAAACCTAGAAAATCAAGGTGAGTTCTTTTGTTCCTTTGCCCTAACACTCCCATAGCTTCCTGTTTCACACAGACGAAAAGCTGACATTCTTCCTATAAACCTAAAGGCCCTACTTGATCTGGGCCCTGTTATCTCTCTGACCTCGTCCCCTAGGATTCCTTCATTCCTCTGCTCACACCGTCTCCTTAGATTTCCTCTGTCTGACCTACTCATGCTTTGGGGCCTGTTATGGGTTGAATTGTGTCTCCCCCCAAAAAGATTTGTTGGAGTCCTAACCCCCAGTACCTCAGACTATGACCTTATTTGGAAATAGGGTCTTTACAGAGGTAGTCAAGTTTAAATGAGGTCATATGGTGGGTCTTAATCCAGTAAGACTGGTGTCTTTATAAAAGAGGACATTTGGACACAGCAACATGCACACCAGGAAACCATGTGAAGATGAAGGGACAAACTTAAGTGATGTGTCTATAAGCCAAAGAATCCCAAAGATTGCCAGAAAACCACCAGAAGCTAGGAGAGAGGCCTGGAATAGATCCTTTCCTCATGGCTCTTGCAAGGAACCAACTCTACAAACACCTGGATCTCAGACTTCTTGCCTCCAGAATTGAGAGACAATAAATTTCCACTGTTTAAGCCACCCGGTTCATGGCACTTTGTTGCAGTAACCCCAAGACATAAATGCAAGGCCTTTGTCCTTGCTCTTCCACTGTCCTGGAATATTCTTCCTCCAGAGGTCCCATGTCCTTTAGCTCCTTATTTGGTAAACTATTCTCTGGGTACCTTACCATAAATGAACACATATTCCTTAATATATCCTCCCTCCCTTCCCTCCTTTATATTTTTTCCTTAAAACATGTTTCACATACTTGACTTGTTTCTGTTTCCCCCCACTCCCATCTCAACTCCAGGAGGACAATAAATTTTTGGAGGGAGTTGTTTCGTTTCTTGCTGCATTCTCAACAGACCTGCATGTAGGAGTCATTCAATAAATGTTTGTTGAATGCATAAATGAATGAGTCTCTCCCTTTTCTCCCCTACCATACTGACTACCATCATCCTAGTCTAGGCAATCATTATTTCTCCCTACACCCTGCTATCAGCTCTTAATCAGCCTCTCTGCTGCTGGCCCCATCTTCTCCAATCCATGCTCCAAATTGCTTTCAGGAGTCAGCTTTCTGAAAAATACATGACCTCTTTTTTTTTCCCTAGTGAGAAGCTCCTTTAGTGGTTGAACCACAACTTCTGGATAAAGCCAAGCTCTCCATGGCATGGCATACTCATTGTTCTGTAGACTGTCTGCAGCCAGAGGCACTAACCATTCCTCCTGTCCCTGTAGAGCATCCTGATCGTCCCGAAGTTTACTGCCCTCTACCTTGACTCTGGGAGGGCCCTCTAACCTGTGTGACAAATAGAATGTGACAGAAGTGATGCTCTATGCCTTCTTTTACATGAATGTTTGTAGCAGCTTTATCAGTAATATCCCAAAATTGCAAACAACCTATATATCCATCAACAAGTGAACGAACAAATCGTTGTACCCATACAGTGGAATACCACTCAGCAATAAAAATGAACTATGGATATATGCAACAACTTGGATGAATCTCAAAATAAGTATGCTGAGTTAAGTAAGCCGGACTGAAAAAGGATACATACTGTATGATTCCATTTATATAAAGTCCTAGAACATGCAGACCAAACAGTGACCAACACCAACTGAAGCAGAGACAAACTGAGGAATCATGAGCAACTCAATGGCTTTTTGTTTCTAGCACATAGTTTTGGGGTGTCTTCTTGTGCAGTAACATGATTGGAACTTCTTTAGCCTCATCTCCAACAGTGCCCCTACCTCCACTTATTATATCTGCCATAGCAAATTATTGCAGCTTCACAAACGTATCGTGTGTTTTCTCTCTCCTCTCATACACACACACACACACATGCACACACACACACACATCAGAGCATTTCCACATGCCACTTTTACCACTTGGAGTTGCTCTCATTTTTTTTCACCTGATTAACTGTAGCCTCATCCTTCCAGCCCTGGCCCACCCTTCCTGCTCTGAAATCCCCAAGTCAGGGCAGTCAGCACCCTGTCTTCTAGACACGCCTTGATTATATTCTCCATCGGGGAGAAAGCTCATTGAGGGTAGGAAAAGCATCTTATTCACTGATTTGGCTATAGTACTCAGCGCTATGCCTGGCACATGGTGAGCATTCAGTAAATGATTTTGAAATAATGAGTTGTACTGAATGACTAAATGCTTCTACAGATGCTTATAATTTACTTGGGGTAGAGGGGGAAGATTAAAATGCATGAAACAATTAGAGAACAAAGCAAAACAGTATAAAACCAAATACCAAACGGGTACCCAGTGTTCACAACTTCAGAAATACTCTTATCTTGATAATTGGTTCATGCTATATTAGGTTCTTCATATTAGTAGTAATTAGAATAATAATGATCCATTACAATGAAAACTTTAGTTTTCAAAATGCTTTCACATGCATTCTCTCTTTTGATTCGACTCCAATTATTTAGCGACAAAGAAGTCATAGAATCATTTATGCCAAATCATGTAACATGAGGAGGTTTCTTGTCATTTATTCTTTCCTGAACTCAGTTGCCTGTGAACCAGACTGCTACTCAAATGTTTGCGTGAGCTTTAGGATACGGTGTAATTTCTCTGTCCCCCAACAAAAGTAATAAAACATAGGGTTAGTGTTCCCCAGGACCAGAGCCACTTCACAGACTTGCAGCCTTTTTTTATTGGCTAAAAACACCCAATAAAATAACATAAACTGAAAATACGAATCTATGAACAGAGGGGCATTCGGTAAATGCAACATAATGCCATCTAAATAAACAACTACGACGAACACATTCTACATAGAGATAACCTGGCCATTTGCAGCTTGGCAATTCCATTTCTAAATACTCAAACGTTTCTCTACCCAAGAGCAGAAAAACATCATTCAAGACCAACAGGATGACTGGCTGTAAACTGAGTTAAACCTCACCAGAAGAGTATTTTGTCCATTTCAGCTTCCCTATCATTACAAGATACTATTTATTGAACAGCTACTCTAAGCCAAGTATTGCTGTACTTGGTACTGTATTAAGTGTTTTAGCTTCATTATCTGTAATCTTTAGGCGTTCCTAAGAGGCAGGTATCATTATTCCCATTTTACAGGTGGGAAAACTGATACTCAAAGAGGTAAAGTGAATGTCACACCACAACAGAAATAGCTGGTAGGTGGCTGCTAGGATTCAAACTGAGATCTGTCTTCAAAATTAGTGCTCCCTCTACCTTAAAAAGTTTGCTAATCCAAGAATAAATGAATATTTTAGGGTTTCCAGTAATTTTAGGGACCTGTCATTTCAACTGTTTCTCATTATTTTTCCTAATGAAAACATGAATAATTAATTGAGGACTGACAGTCGCCTCCTGGTACAAAGCACTCAGAGTCGCAAATGGGTCCTCCCTACGTGACACCATAGCAACCAGTTGAAAAACGAAGAAAGAGAGGAAGGAAGGAAGGAAAGAAGGAAAGAAGGAAGGGAGGAAGGAGGGAGGGGAGGGAGGGGAGGGAGGGAATCTTCCTTGATCACACAGTTGTTTGCTTTCATTCTAGGTGGAAGGAAGGAAGGAGAGAGAGATAATTAGCCTGATTTCTTACCCTTAGGTGTCAGATACAAGCAGAACCTCTGTATTTCCCATGTGCCTCTCCTCCTTACAGGATCACAAAGCACCCAGGACTAAAATGCCCCCAGACCTGGAAGAACCAGTTAATTGGGAGGGGTTTATTGGGGCTTTCGAATTTCCCACTGCAGGACATCTGTACCAAGGACCTTAACTCACCAGCCTGAGGGGATCTGCTGGGAGACCGTGAAACCTTTCTTGATGGGTTCCCAACCCAGCTGTCTCTGCCAAAAGGTTCTGTCTGCTGAAGGCTTCCCTCCCCACTCCTGGGCCTTTTAGAGTCCCAGGGAGGAGAGGGAGAAAAAGGTAGTAGCAAGGCCCATCACTGAATTCTGCTCAGGGATTTTCCTAACACATCGCTTCTATGATTTCAGAGCTTCGGTAAACGGGAATGGGGCCTCCTTAAGAGGGCCTGCTCTTGCACTCTCCAGAGACGGTAGGAGGATCACATGGGAGAGGGGACATTGGAACAACATTGAATAGTGAATAGAAATTTGCCAACTGGAAAAATTAGGAAATGTGCACGTGTGATGTGTGTGTGTGTATTTGTGTGTGGAATAGGTTGGGACGTGGGGAAGGAAAAGGGCAAAGGAACTAGCCTGTGCCAGACATATAGCGGGGAGGTGGGAAGGCACACTCTGCACGTGCAGTTTGCTCTGCCTGCAATCGCCTGACCTGTCCTCGCCTCCCTCATCTGATTAGTACCTCATGCTCATCTTTCAGGCTGCAGCTGAAATGTCACTTCCTCCGAGAAGACTTCCCTCACACCCCAATTCTTGGATAAGTTCCCACTTTGTGTCTCAAAGAAGAAGAAGCCTGTACTTCCCTAAAAGTAGTATTTATCTTATTTAGTGGCAATTTCCCACTTACAACTAGAGTTTGAGGTCTGCATTAGTTTCCTATTCCCTAGGAAACTATATAACAGAAACTATAACAAATTACCACAAACCTAGTGTCTTAAGCAAAATAAATGTATTCTCCTATAGCTCTGTAGGCCAGAAATGTGAACTGAGCCTTACAGGGCTACAGTAAAGGTGCCAGGAGGACTAGTTCCTCGTGGAGGCTCCCGGGGAGAATCCATTTCTTGCCTCTTCTGGCTTCTAGGGGCTGCTGGCATGCTTTGGCTTGTGGTTGCATCACCGCAATCCCTGCTTCCATGGTCATATTGCCTTCTCCTTTTCTGTTGTCAAATCTCCCTCTGTCTCCCCCTTATAAAGACAGAGGTAGTCGTCCTAGCTCAAGATTCTTAATCATATCTGCAAAGTCCTTTCACCATATAAGGTGACACTCACACGTTCTAGGAATTAGGACCTGGATATCTTCAGGAACTATTAGTCAGCCTACCACAAAGTCCTTACTGTCATGGGCACCATCTATTCCCCACTCTGTCCCTAGTGCCCCACACTGGGTCCAGCCCATAGTAGGTACAAAGTGGATATGTGTTGAAAGGATGAATTAAGTCAGTGGATGGGTGGAAAAACGGATGCTCTAGGTAACCCAAGCCACACGGGTGTGACTATTGACAGGGCCGGACACAGAGCAGGGGAAGGAGGGGGAAGGTTAGAGGTGGGGGAGGGAAAGAAAGGGAATAGACACCAAGGAATTTTACAAGAGGGTTCTGCAGCTGCCAGGCAAGTGGGAATATGTTCATCACTCAAAGGAAAATGCACCAGCAGTACCAGCACTGCTCTCAGAACCTCTCTGCCTGATGCCAGGAACCTTTGAAAGTGCATTTTTTTTCTCATTCACGTTCCCAAACAGTAAACAGCATTATCAAACCCAATCTTACAAATACAGCTCACTGGCATTTTCCAATCGTTTATATTGATTTAACCTGCAAAGGGTTTTCCCGTCCACTATCTGAGACTCACACCGACTCCTTAGAGGGAGGCATGGAAACTCTTGTAATGAAGAAACAGATGAAGAAACAGAGGTTCAGAGAGGACATGGATTCCTGTTCATGGTCACATACTGAGTTAATCTACATGGATTGTTCCAACTTCTGCTGGGCGGTGCTATCTGTACTACCACCACACACATAAGGCTCGGTCTTTTAAAGGATCATATCACATACTACATGTATGAAGGCATTTTGTATATTTATACACTCACCCACCTAGACATACACATATACATATCTATGTAATATCATATATAGCATTGTATATTCTACACATTGACATGTTTATATGCACCTATAACATACAGATCTGGTAGGAAAACACTTGAGATAGCATTGAGAGAGTGCAAAGAGAAAAGAATTATGCTCAAATGAAATAATGGAAGGGAAGCCCTTCTTTACTCTTAATAATTAAGGAATGGAAGATGAGGACAAATTCTTAAAGACCAATATAGAACACTTGGATATTTTTTGGATTGAAAGGCTAGATGCTAATCAGGATATATGTCCGACTCCTCCAGAGCAAGGAGTCATTCATCCTCACATTCTCAAACACCTCAAATATCAAGACCTTTCTATGTGGTAAACACTGCACAGTGCTGGGACAGAAAGACAAATGAAGACACAGTCCCTGCCTCCAAGGAGCTCACAGCAGAGGGACAGGCAGATGTGTACATCTAGCAATTATCCTACAACGTGCCAAGTGCTTTCATTGCTCTATCCCATGGGAACACAGAGCCAGGGCATCTAAATCAGGCTTCGTTCATAGGAGACTTTTTAGTAGAGCTGGTGCTTGGGCTGAAGTGAGAACTGGCTAGATGAAAAGTGTTCAGTAAATGTTTATTGAATCAACCAGTGGATGAATAACTGAATGAAGAGGACTCTAGTTTCTCCCCATGGGTTTGATCCCCTCCCCTGGCAACCCCGCCAGCTCTCCACCCGCTTTATAGAATCAAGTATGAGAATTTATTGTGTCAAAGCCTTAAGAATTCATAGACTATTGAGGTAGCGGTTGTCATACTCAATAAAGAAACCCACAACTTGGGGAAAATGAAAGTATCAGCAGCCTCTTCTAATAAAAGAAAATCAACAGTCTGGTCTCTCTCCACGTTAGGGAACTTTTTGGATGTCCAATTATCAGGCAGCCTGGAAACAAGTTTCTCTTCCTAAGATAAACAGCCAATGACCGAAGCACAATTTATATCTATTATTTTTTCATCAGGCTCCCATCTCATTCCGGGCAAGCCTAAATAAGAAGAACTATTAGGAAAATCGGAGGCAAGGACACAAATGAACGCTCTACCTCTGGCATCTGTTGCGGGTTTGATCCTGAACAATGTGTGTCTTCCTATGTGACATTACCAGCACCGAACTGGAAAATAAAGAGTCTAACTATAGATATGGTCTATAATGAATCCATCTGGCCACACATCAAGTTTTTAAACATTTACAGTTATGGCCCTGGCCTTATTAAATCTGCAGGAAAACAGGCGTCCTCAGGGTTTACATGTGGGGCTTGAAATTTCTAGAAAAACACACACTCGTTTGCTAGAGGCTTGAGATCAGGAAATGGTATGAAAACATCAGGAAAGTGGCTTGCAGGGCTTTCTCAAACTGCATACATACAGGGCTCAGTAAAGATCGTGTATGAGCTGTCAAGTCCATATTTGAATCCATTCCCATCTTGAAAATCTATTCCGTGTTGATTCTCCAAGAAGAAGCAAATCGGGCAAATTAATGGGAACAAGTGATAAATACAGGAAAATAAAGAACTCCCTTTTATCAGGGGCAATGCAAAAATAAAGATTTGAGACAGATTTGGAACCCAGCCTTATCAGCGTTCTCTAGAAGGCAACGTGGTTTCCTTAAAGAACCACATGGTTGGGACACCAGGAGAGTCTCCAGTCTGCGTCTGCCATTGTACAAGGGCAGGCAAATCACTTAATCTCTGAGAGTCCGTTTTCTCATGAGTAAAATGGGAAAAACTGTAACCACTTGCTCACAGGGTAGTGTGAGGTTCCAATGCTGTTGCAATGGTTTTCAAACTGTGGTTTAAGAATCACTAATGGGTCTGGAAATTAGTTTAGTGGATCACAGCTACTATTTTTAAACAAAATAAAATTGGAATAGAATAAAACAGAATAGAATGGAATGGAATAGAGAATAGCTCACATATCTTAAGACTGAGGACGGTATTGTAAAATTTTTGTTTCATTTATATGTGTGTATGTATGGACTAGGTTGCTATGTTAAATGAATTTGTTTTTCTAAATTAAGGCTATACTATATGAAAGATCTTTGTAAAATGTAAAGAGAGGTCTCCAGGGAAATTTTGTGGCCCAGCAATTGCAAACGGATTTTGTTTTGATTGTACAGTTTTCAATTTTTTAAAAATAGACTTCAGTTTTTAGAGGAATTTTAGGTTCACAGCAAAATTGAGAAGGTACAGAGATTTCCTATATATCTCCTGCCCCTATGAATGTACAGCCTCACCGTTACCAACCAGCCCTCCACCAGAGTGATACATTTGTTACAAACGATGAACCTACATAGACCCATCATTAAGGCCCACAGTCTTTAGTTTATATTAAGGTTCACTCTTGATGTTGTACATTCTATGAGTTTGGACAAATACATGTATCCACTATTATAATATTATACAGAGTAGTTTCACTGCCCTAAAAATCCTTAGTGCTCCATGCATTCATCCCTCCCTCCCCACTAACCCCTGACAAGCACCAATTTTTTACTACTACCATATTTTGCCTTTTCCAGAATGTCATATAGTTGGAATCAGACAGTGTGTAGCCTTTCCAGATTGGCTTCTTTCACTCAGTAATATGCATGTCTTTTCATGGCTTGAAAGCTCATTTCTTTTTAGTGCTAAATAATATTCCCTTGTCTGGATGTACCACAGTTTATTTATTCATTCACCTACTGAAGGATACCTTGGTCACTTCCAAGTTTGGGCAATTATGAATAAAGCTGCTGTAAACATCTGTGTGCAGATTCTTACGTGGACATAAGTTTTCAGCTCCTTTGTGTAAATTCCAAGGAGCGTGATTGCTGGATGGTATGGTAAGAGTATGTTTCGTTTTGTAAGAAACTATCCAACTATATTTCAAAGAGGTTGTACCATTTTGTATTCCCACTAGCAATGAATGAGAGTCCCTGTTGCTCCACATCTGCACTAGTATTTGAGGTAGTCAAATGTGTTCTAGATTTTGGCCATTTAATAGGTATGTGGTGGTATATCATTGTTGTTTTAATTT